>NC_142173.1:35543166-35638363 GCF_029865625.1 Vigna umbellata | reverse complement strand
GCTAAAAAAACTAATTATTAGGAATGCTAGGAATCGTATGAACTCGTAATTAGGGAGAAGCCTTCTTGAAAGGTAATTTAGAGAGTGGCATTAATAATGATGAATTGAATGTTGAATTCCTAAAGTATATGAGAGTGGATAAGATGAAATTGATAACCCCAACAACATACTCATCCATATATTCCATTAAAGTGTTTGTATTTTGTTTTAGCCATTGATCACATTCATGCATACATGTTTATTTTCTGTTTTGCATATTAAACTTCACTTATTTCGTTCTTAAGTCTTAAATAATCAACAAATCACATAACTAAACTAAGCCGTGAGTCCTTTGGGAGAACGATACTTGGTCTTACCGAGTTTATTACTTGAAACGATTCGGTCACACTTGCCGATTGTTCAACAAGTTTGTGGCGCTGTATTTCGGTGTTCATAAATTTGTCATCAGCTTCCCTAACTTTTTGTCAGACTCAAATTTGACCATCGCTCTGCAAGAAAAGGAATCGCCTAGCATTTTAGAAAATATACATTTCAAACAATGTCAAACATTCACCTAATTCATCTCTTGCTTCATTTAACACACCAACATACTAAATTCAATCCATTCAACTCAATTTCATTCAAATATACCAATTTCACAGATTAATCAACCTATTTTCTTCTTAACACAATTTTATATGTCTTACAGATTTCATATCTCAAATATATTTCATACACCAAGTCAAATACATCAAATGTGATTTAACAATCAAAATCAATTTACCACAACACCAAACAACAAAAATACCATTCAAATACAAGAAATTAAAATTAATTTCCCTTACCTAGGTTAAACAACCTTTTCTCTTAAAGGAGCTCTATAGAACTCTATTCACAAAGAAAGACCTAAATTGACATCAAAAGCCTAATTAGAGAACTAATCATATAATCTAGATCATAGAGCAACAAAGATTATTGCAAGCTTCTTTAATACACATGTATAAGCCTAAAGCCCACATGCAATGCAAAAAATGAAAATACCTCAAAAAGGGTAAAAAAGAACTTACTCTATTTGACTCTCTGAATTTTAGAGCTCCTAACAACAATCGATTCTATGGTCTCTAATCTTATAAGGGACAAAGATATAGATTGATATCCTAAAGGGAAGGAAGAGAAAACTTAGAGGTAGTTTTTCTAAAGAGAAAGTGGATTTATTATAATGAACTTCATTTATTAGAAATAAGTTTTATAGTTTAAACCTTTATATATTAAAATATTATAATGTCATTATTTTAAAACTACTACTACTTTAGGTTTTTTCTTAAGTTCTCACATTCTTCCCAACAAGAAAATCTTTTGACCCTTAAATTAACTTACGAGGGAAAAGGTGAAGGTAAAAATTCCTCGTGTTCTCTTTAAACTTCAAGGTTACATCACTCGTCCTAGCATCCACAACACTTTAACTAAATTGATTGTCTTTTCCTCAGCCACTTGGTAAGATATTCATTTATCCTTACTAGTTATACCTCCATGAATAAATCTTCCTTTACTTGCACCTCATCCAGCTCCAACATATGCATAAGGTTAGACATATACTTCTTTTTTGTGATATGTGAAACACATTATGTAGGTTTGACAAGTAAAGAGGTAAAACAACCTCATAAGCCACTAGACCTATCCTTCACAAGATTTAATAAGGTCCAATGAACTTAGGAGAGAGCTTTTTAGACTGGATAACCCTTCTCACACCATTTCTTGAGGTTATCTTTAGAAAAACATGATCCCTAGCTTCAAAAAGTAGCAATTGTTTCCTTAGATCAATGTAAGACTTTTGCCTACTTTGAAAGACTCATTCTATCTTGTATCTTAAATATTTCAATCGTCTACAACAACAACTTTGGCTAAACCAATATGCCTCCTCGTCTTGATACCAACAAAGAGGTGTCCTACATCTTCTACCATACAACACTTCATAAGGAGTCATTACAATACTAGCGTGATGATTGTTATTGTATATGAATTCCATTAGGGGTAAAACTTCATCCTAGCTACCACAATGATCTAACACGCAAGTTCTTAGTAGATCTTTAAAAGATTGAATATTGCTTTCAGATTGTCCATCAGTTTGAGGATGATAAGTAAAACTCATCCTCAACCGGCTCCCCAAAGCATTTTGTAGCATCTACCAAAACTGAGAAGCGAACCTAGGATCCTTGTCTAATATGATACTTGATGACATTCCATGTAGCTTCACTATCTCTTTAATATAAGTTATGCTAGTTTGAACATATACTACAAATATTCTTAGAATTACTGACTAAAATAATTTCGTCAGTAAATTTGATTTATCGATGAATTTTACAATTTTAACTATTGACAAATTTTATTGATGACTTTTTCTATCGGTAAAATTTATCGATAACTACATACCTTAAAAGTCATTGGTAATATCCACTAGTAATTTAAAATTCTTATAACCAATTTATTGGTTAAAAGAAAAACAAATTTTTTGCCCAAACTTATCTTATCTCTTTTGCCATTCTCTTTACCTCCTACCACGTTCGAAACATATTGTTCAACGCTATGTTCAGCTTTATTTCATAATAGGCATTTTTCTTCTTCAACCGCAAGTTATAACTCTCTCTCTCTCATTGTTGCTTTCACATCAACTTCCATTAAGTGCTTCAACAAGTCTATGTAGTAAGAAGAGAGAAACTCCAATATGATGATTTTGTGCACCTAGCACTAGTAAGAATTGCAAGGGATACCTTAAATCATGGAATAGTTGTAGCCCAACACTTCAAAGCTCATGGATTTTGGATGATAAAGCACTGTTTTCCCATTTCTTAATCACTCAACCAACGCTTTGTGACCAATCAAAGCTATGCACCACTTGCTTTTAGCGGTGCTTTTCTTGTTGCTTTATTATGGCTTTTGAGAATTTTGGACATGGTAGAAAGACTAAATAATAAGGTTGTAGAAAAATAAAAAATAAAAGGAAGAAGATAAATAAGGGACGAGAAATAAGGGACGAGGAAGAAGATGAACCATATTTATTGACAAATTTATCAATAATTATCGATGAATTTTAGCAACAAATTTTTTGGTCGATAATTATTGATGAATTTTAGGAACAAATTTTTTTATTGTTAATTATCAACAAAATTCTTGTTGTGTAAGATATCAATAATTTTGATTTACCAACCGATTTTAAGTGTTATTGATAATATTAATTTATTTTTATAGTCATCCTTATATTTATTGTAGAAAATGAGCATCTTTGTTAATATGTTCACAATAATGCACCGAATAATTGATTTCAATAATACACCAATTTGACAAATACATTGACTAGAGAACAACTTTAGCAACACATTGGATAAACAACTTGTCTTTTTATCATCTTTCTTCTCCATCTTTAAGAATGTTTTATTTCTTATTTAAGCTTATGATCTTAACTTCATTTAATCACTGGAAAATCTCAAATCCAACCATGCTTGCATTCTCTATAAAGTAATAGACGATTTGACACCGTAGACGATTTGTGAGCTTGCGACACTACATAAAGCACACATTATTCATCAAAATTTAGCTAACAAATTATTCATCAAGTCGTCTAGAAGATTTCATCATACTAGTTTCTTTAATTAGATTTTTCTAACTAGAGTGTCTAGTTCGTTCCTAAACCGACTACTACCTAAAAAAACTTAAAAACCTTATTTTAATATATAATTTCATTCAATGCTCATTATATTTTATTTGGACAAATCCCAGTTAAAACATTACATTTAAACTCACTAAAATTAAATATATAAAAATTTTGATGGTTTGTTTAAAGAATACTCTTTATATATATATATATATATATATATATATATATATATATATATATATATATATATATATATATGGGTTTGTTAACGCGCGTACGCCTGTTTTTCAGTTGGTACATTTTAGCAATGTGTACCGGATTTTAGTAGACAAAAATACCTTTATATATTATGAATTCTAAGTTTTAAGGTTAAGGGTATTTTAATAATTTTCATTCTCAAAACTTAAAAAAAAAAAAGAAACCCCTCATTCATGTTAATCATTTCTCTTTCATCTCTCTCACTCCAACCTTTTCTCTATCATCCCTACTGTAGCCTCAATTGAAAAAAATCAGAAACACATGCCTTTAAAAAAAATTCTTTGTAAAGAGTTGATTCATTGACATATTCACCTTCAAGGCAAAGGTTCATTCAAGATCTCTTCAATTTCACCATCTTCACTAACCTCTCTAATTTCATAATTTGTATTTGTTGAATCAGCATCTCTAAAAAACCCTCCAGGCCAATTACCAATTCTTTCGGATATCATTATGCTTGTGAAAATTAGATAAAATTATATACGACAAAAATTATAAAATGAAAACTCATTATAAAGTCATTTTTTGTAAGAAATTGTTTAACAACTGAGTGTTTCTGATCTTTTTCCAGGCCAATTACCAATTCCTTTGATGTCATTACGCTTGTGAAAATTAGATAAAATTAGATAAGACAAAAATTATAAAATAAAAACTCATTATAAACTCATTTTTTTGTAAGAAATTGTTTACCAGCGAGTATTTCTGATTTTTTCCAGGTCAATTACCAATTTCTTTATGCTTGTGAAAATTGGATAAAATTAGATAAGACAAAAATTATAAGATGAAAACTCATTATAAAATCATTTTTTTGTAAGATTGTTTAACCGCAAGTGTTTCTGATTTTTTCAATTGGGGCTACAGTAGGGATGACAAAGAAAAAATTGGAGTGACAAGGAGGAAAGAGAAAGCGTTGAGAGGGATGAAAGAGGTGAGTAAGGGTTTAGGAGTTTTTTTTTTTAGTTTTGAGAATGAAAATTATTAAAATACCCTTAACCTTAAAACTTAGAATCCATGATATATAAGTATATTTTTGTCTACTAAAACCCGATACACATTGCTAAAATGTACCAACTGAAAAACAGGCGTACGCGCGTTAGCAAACCCTATATATATATATATATATGTTTATGTTTATTATCATGATATAATTAATACTATAATTATGTTAATTATGATTATTAAAATAATAATGGATTTTAGTTTTCATAAATTTATTATAAAAATTATTTATTAGTTATTTAATTAATATCTGTTAAATCATTTTAATATTTTGTGTAAAATAACTTAAAATATGAATTATATTCAACTCACAATTTTTATTTATATATATTTTTGTTAATTTAATATATAATTAATACGGATTATTCATATATTATATAACTAAATTAATAAATCTATTTAATTTCTCTAAGTATTGAATAGGATTATAAAATAATAAAAATTTAAATTAATAAATTCATTATTTTTAATTCAACTGCATTTAATAATATTATTTTTTTAATTCAATGTATATAATATTAAAATTTGGACATATATATATATATATATATATATATATATATATATATATTAAATTAACTTAATAAAGTTGCTCAGTTTTTAATTAGTTTTTTAGATATTAAATTTTTAATCTAAGTATTATGTACTTTTATTCTTAAAAGTTTTCTTCAATTCATGTTTATAAAAAAAGAAAAATTTGGCCAAAGTTTAGTTTCTTACCTATGTAAAGTAAAGCGTGCTGGGTAAGTAAGAGAAAATTTGAAGTTCTCATGCAATTTAAGAAGAGAAAATAGGGTCCATAAACATCCAAAAACTAGAGAACAAAAGTCTTTATGCACGCTTTAAATATCCTTTATATGCTCTCTCCAACTCTACTTATATCAATCAATCTCATAATTGGAGAGAGAGAGAGAAAAAACAGAAGAAAGTTTTGGTCAGGGAAGAATAACCCACACTCACTCACTTCACTTTCTAGCAAGGGAGAAAGTGAACCTCTAGTTTTCTCATAGTGTAAGTGGAGAAAGCTCAAACACACAACAACATACTATTGATGTTGTTCTTCATGATGATCATGAGAGAGAAAGGATCAGCAAAAACAAAAAGAGATCAACAGTAACAAAATAGGTTGTTCTTGCATATTTTCCTACTGCTCACTGCCCCTCTTTCTCTGCCCTTTTTCTGAACCATTCAGATTTCAGAACCCCATTTTCCCTTTCTCTCTCTTCAATCAACCCTTCTCTTTCTTTAAACACCAGAGTTAGTGACATTAGCACAACACAGAAAAACCAGAACCAGACACGCACACAAGTGCTGAAACCTCTCACTGCTTCCATTACACTTCTGAAATGCTTATACTTTCCCCTTCTGTAACACTTGCAGAGACCCCACCTTCAACTAATACCCCCCACATACATAGATTTTCCTTCCAAAACCCTCAGAAGATCTAACAACCTTTTCTTAAGTCAGACAATCATAACCACCTTGTTACTACTCATCGCACAAATAAACTCATACATGCGTTCTTCTTATAGTTGTTCTTAGTTATTTTGTATGACACAACAAAGCATATCTAACTGATGCAGAATTGTTACACTGATCTCATCTGATTCGAACAGGATTGTCGATAAAAGAAGCAACTTTCATCTGTGGCTAGTCCTACAAGGAGGTTACACCGTTCGAACAAAGTTGTCTGAGAAAAGAAAATACACTTTCAATGGTGAATACTGCTAGGATTTTATTCTGATCTACCTGATTCGAACAGAATTCTAAAAAACACAGCTTCAGTTGTGGCTACTACAAGGAGGTTCCCTTCGGATTCCGGTGCCTTTGTCGACTGGTCAGCGACGCCTTCCGCCGTCTCGGGCCGCGGCGACGACCTCTCTCTCGGCTTCAATGCAACCTCCGCCGCCGCGCACGGCGGCGCATCCATGTGGCCCGGGGCGTCGAGGTCATTCAACCACAACCTTTCACCCCACCACGACATCTTCGTGGTGGCGCCCGCGTCGTCGTTCCATCACCACCACCACAGTGACGCTGTTTTGTCCGATCCAAACAACAACAGTTCCAACGCAACTGCACTCGGCGTCAACGTCTTCCCTCTCCTCACCGCCACGCCATGCCTCACTCCCGAGAGCGAGGGCATAATGGGAAACATCAATAACCACCGCAACAGAATTCAACTATGGCAACCACAGGAATCACCACAGCACCAACACGCCGACGGCGTCTTGGCGGGTAACCACCGTAGCAGAATTCAGTTATGGCAAGAACACGACGAGTCTCCCCCGCCGCAGCAGCAGCAACAACAACACCCGAACGCGCACGTGCACGAGCGGGAGGGGAGTGGGAGCGGTGCGAGCACGTGCCAGGACTGTGGAAACCAGGCGAAAAAGGATTGCAGTCACAGGAGGTGCAGGACGTGCTGCAAGAGTAGGGGTTTCGATTGCGCCACGCACGTGAAGAGCACTTGGGTGCCAGCCGCGCGCCGGAGGGAGCGCCAGCTCATGGCGGCGACGGCAGCGGTTGGGTCCAGTGGGTCCACTTCCGCCACCAAGAAACCTAGGCTCGTGCCTTCCCAGACCACAACCACTTCGCACACTTCCACGTCTAATAACACCACCACTCCTCCTAGGAGTTTCGACACTGGTTCGAGCCACCAAGGTTTGTTTCTGTCTCAAACGAGTTCAAACATTCACTCTTTAGTTTCAGTAATTCATTCTACTTCTTAAATTTCAGGGCTTTTGTATCGAGTTTTTCGTTAAATTCATTCAATTATTGACCTAAAACACTACAGTTCTTGCATTTTTCTAGCTACTACCACTGCTACTGTTATTCTCTAAAACAAACATAAGTTGTTATCTTTTTTTTTTTGAAACATTGGAGAAAGAGAAACAGACAATTTCTTTTCAACCCAAAAGCTTGTATAAGAGAATAAAAATTGAAGTTTTAGTTTGGTAATCTAAAGTTAATGCAAACTTCATTGCACATATTCATCCTGTCCATGGTTTGTGTGTTTCCTCTAAATAGATATTAAATATTTTCATTTTCTTTTATCTTTAGATTTTCATAAGATTTTTATGTTTGGAAACTTAGTATGGGAATCTCTACTTTCTATTAATATCTGGCTGGTTTGAAATAATTCTAGAACACAGAAATATTTTTTAACAATATATGATAAGATAAGCAAAATGTGCCTTTATTATAGGAGCAGTGATTGTATTATATATAGTGCTATTATAATATAAGAATGTTGTTGTTATTATTGTTACAAGTTCTTTCAACGATTTTCATGGGTTAATTGGGATTGTTGTGTGGAACTAAATAGGGTTTTTATTGGGTGCAGATGTGAGTTTCAAGGAGTCACTACCTTGCCAAGTGCGTGCACCAGCAGAGTTCAAGTGTGTTCGTGTCACTGCAGTGGATGATGGAGATGATGAGTATGCATATCAAGCTGTGGTGAAAATAGGTGGTCACGTGTTCAAAGGGTTTCTCTATGATCAAGGGGTTGAAGATAAAAGTGAGTATCCTAATCTATCTGAATTGCATCTCGGTGGTGGTGGAAGTGATGGTGGTGGTAGAAATGGGGTTTCTTCTTCATCTCCAATGGTGAATCCTTCTGATTTCTATGCAGCTTCTGCTGGAGTGTTACTGGGAAGTTCATCAAACTATGGTAATGCAATAAATTAAAGAAACAAACTTAGTTTCAGTAGTATAAATGTTTTTAGTGTTATTTTTAATCAGAATAGTTTTATTTCAATTTTATTATGTGTCATGAAACAAACTTAGGTTTAGTAGTATAAATGTTTTTAGTGTTATTTTTAATCAGAATTGAAGTTTTATTTCAATTTTATTGTGTCACATGAAATATTTTCTGAATGTCTTGGTATGTTGTCGAAATAAAACTTTAATTCTGATGATGAAACAATGCTAGTAACAATTATGCTAGGATCTAAGTTTTGTTTTAATTAAATTAAATATTTTTTTCCTAGTGCAACATAGAGGAGCTAGGAACGTCTGACTTTTTTTTCCTATAAGAAGTTAATTCTCTTATTTTACCAATATTGGGGTATAAACTAATTAATATTAGTATTCTCTTATGTTTGTATTTTATAACATATATCACTCTCTGCATTTTCAACTCCTCGGTTTTTGTTCCTTTAAGTGCAATTTTCTCTCATGGTTGACTCATTGCATGAGCAGATCAGTGGATTACAGAGGAGCCACATCATGTCAAGAGAATAGTTTATGTACTAAATTAACTCAGAATTGAAAACCAAATCTGAAAGGAATCTTGTTTTACCAAATTCACTGTTCAAATTCAAAACCTGATTTAATTACAACTATTACTACTATTATGAGGTTGCAATAAATCTTTTAACCAATTTCCATGTTATAGCTTGAATTAAGATGACACTGACAAAAGTAATGAATGTATATGTGTAAATTTAAATAATATTACACTACTGCCGTATTGCATTTTGCTTCTGCCCCGTATTAATCCCTTTAGAATTTTCAAAAGACAAAATCTATTTATTTCTGATTGCATTTTTGTAATATCTGAATAAATTAAAATTTATAATTTTAATAATCTGAAAAATTAATTTATTTGTGTTTCATAAGATAGTTGTTGGTATGGAAATATTGTATTTCATTATTAGCTAATACTGAAAAAACATATAAAATTCAGTTTTTAGTTTAAAAAAAAAAAGACAATACCATACTTACAACCAACTCAATAAGACAACCTAAAACCCAAAAGTGTATGGTGGTGTTGATCATTTTGATGAAAGTGTGCCTAGATTTTGAGCACATGAGATAGTTATGGCATAAGGGTATGCTTCTTTTTCTTTGTATATGAATGATACTTTGATGTTTTACACAGATATGTCTGGGTTGGGGAAACTCATGATGATATTATATTATTATTTCTGAAGATGGAGAGGTGTTGTGTGTGGTGTGATGTTGGTTTGTTTGGGTTTACTATGGAGTAGAATTAAATGTGGGTGTGAGTGATGGTGGTGGTGCTTTAGACTTTGGTATGAGAAGTAGTTGAAAGGTCACTTTCAGTAATGTGGGAGTCCCTGTCATGCTAGTTTATTGGTCACAACATCTCACTGATGCGTAAACAGCCTGCTAAACTTCTGTATTCATCAAGGCATGATGTACTCTTTTTTTCCTTTTGTTCTTGTCTGCAATTCAGATCATCTCGCCAATGCCCAACCATTCATCTCATCTATCATTATTGGGTGGGAATTAACTGTTCCCTGTCGTGTCCCTTTCTCCCTCCTTCATCTACAAAATCATAAACTCTTTCAAATTACTATTTCTAGATGTCTAATTTTTTGTTTACACAATCCAAACCAATGATCCACAACTACCCATGTTCCTTATACCTCTTAAATCAATTCTTTGTTTTTAAATAATGTTGTCATGTTTTATTCTACGTGGGACTTTAGTAAATATTAGCTTGAGAACCAACATTTTTTTCCTAACTATTACAACGCTAAGAAGAAAAAAAAAGGTTATTTTCACTATTTTCTCTACACTTTTTCTTAATTCTAGGAATAGTGACAGATTGTGTTTGATTTCAATGTTATTCTGTAATGCCTCTGCTATGCTGCTGCTGCATAATGTGCTTTACTTTAATCAGAAACATCTACAGACCTTATAATTTTCTTGCATTGATGGTGATCACACAGTGTTCTTGCTGGAAAGTATTATTCTTTTGCAAGTAAGAACCATTTAAATTGCCACTCCTTTTGTTAACCAAAGAATATATGTTAGGGCATGAATTGTCTTTGCCAATGTCTACCATTATTGAGAAGCTATATATGTTTGTCAATTTTTTTGTATGTGTGCAGAATCTTGTTAGCCGCTATTTCTGACCATTGATACGTTTATATACTTAAATATATAATAAATGAAGTTGTATCTATTCTTTGCATGTATTGATTATATCTTTGCACATGCTGTACCCTCTTTGTTGTCTATTTTCCATCTTGGTGAATTTTGTCATGTGCAATTGATTATTTGTTTATTCAGAAAATAAAACTAAAAATAAACTTTGTTTGCCCTGGATTCTGGGGTGATGTCTTCTATTCGTAATGTAATTAAGTTTAGCACTGTTTCAGTTTGAAAACTTTGTTATTATATTACTATTATTTAATAAGATTAAAGTAGGGTTTGTGTAGGAAAGAAGTCTAACTCATCAAAAAATTAATGGTTTAATTTATTTTGGTAAAAGATAGTTGCATTTATGGTAATGCATGAAACCACTTACAATCTTGTGGTTACTTTTCCTTCGCTTTGTGATTTTTTTTTTCGTTGTCGGTATAATGTTCGTGAACTGTCCAACACCACCCATCATGTCAACCAAAAAAATTAACAGTCACTGATTTTGTCTCGATGAATCATGATATTACCTATATACCCTTACTATGTCTCTTCCTCAATTTTGTCCCAGGGTTACTTTTGGAATTTCGTGACTTTGTTCCAGACTTTATGCAACATTTGTCATGTTGATATGTTTGCTACGTACCAACTAATCTTTTTCTCTGTTGTATATGATTTGATTAACTAACGTGATCAATATATCTATTAACATTAAAAAATTGAAAGTGTGTGTTATATGAATCAATTATAGAATCATCAAATCTAATGTAAATAAACATTTATTGTCAACACAAAATGTATCCAAACAAAATTTATTTATTAATGTAAATAAACATTTCTTATCAACACCAAAAGCTATTAGTAATTATCTAATTACTTGGATTGGAAGTATTTGATTTTGTAAAATTAAGTTAAAATATCCTATTCTTGATTTTAGAGAGTTGATTAAGCATTTTATACAATCAAGAATGATATATATATATATATATATATATATATATATATATATATATATATATATGTATATATATGTATATATGTATATATGTATGTGTGTGTTTTTTTTAGTGTGTGGGGGTAGACGTTTATAAGAGGTTCTAAAAAATTGATTTTATGGGATTTAGGAATATTTGTAGAATTGATAATAATTTTCTGTGTAATTAAAATGTGGTTGGAAAACCAATTAAAATGTATCCAACGCTACCTCAATAAACTTGAATTAAGTGAAACTCAACTTATCTTTCTACGTATTGTCTAAATACCAAAATCAACTTCAAAAGGATTTTTAGTGTAATTTTTAAAAGGATTTTGATGAGGGAAAAAATTGATTTTTTTATAAAATAGTTTATAGAAAATAATTTCTCATATTTTATTTTTAACTTGAATAAAAAATTCATTTTACTTTATTAATATTGTTTTATAAGGAAAAATTATGGAGGAGCTGAATCTAACTAGTGTCATTATTCTCTAATCATGCATGAATGATTGTTACCTTTCACTATTTCTTTGTATTTTTGTATATCATCATAAGACAGTGGCATCAAATGGTTGACCTAATTATGGTGTATTTGAACGGTTTATTACCAAAGAGTCAAATAGGCTCTACAAAAAAGGAAGGCATTACCGAAGGTCAAAATCTTTCGGTAACATCCAAAAGTCGTTGATAATGACAATTTATCGAGGGCTTAGCGACGACTCTTAGATCGTCGATAAACATGTTGTCACTAACCATTACTGACGGATTATGGTCCTCGGTAATTACCGAAGGACATAAGCCTTTGGTAATTACTGAAGGACAAAAGTCTTCGATATTTATTGAAGGGCGCAAGCCTTCGGTAAGCCTTCAGTAATTACCGAAGGGCATAAACCTTCGATAATTTTCGAAGGGTATAAGCCTTCGATAAAGCTTTCAGTAAGTTCTACGCAAATGTGAAGCAAAATTGGATTGGTTATCAAACCAAACAAACATGTATAAATTTTTTCACAGCACAAACAGACCTGCATAATGTGCATCTCAATCATCCAATCATTGATTAAAAAAACAATATGATGGACGAGCGCCCAAGAAGATGACGAATTGCGTGTCGCAAGCTCCTTCGAAGCTTCCTCCACAGATAAACGTAGCGGAAAATGACAAAAACTCGAAGAATAACAAGAAACAGAGGGTTAAACTCGATAGAAACCCAGAAATGGAAGGAAACCCAATATGAACCGATTAATCGGTTTAAAATGAAGATTGAACGGTGAAAAAGGTTTGGAACGGATCAAGAGTGATTTTAATCGACTAAAATCAGAGAAAATGATGAAGGATGAAGGAAAACCTAGGGGAGGCCATAGAACGAAGCATTGTTCGATGAAGATGATGTACTGTGGATGAAATGGATGAAATGAGGAAGAAGTGGTGGGAGAAAATGTAGATCTGTGAAGAAGATAACATGATTTGGAGTGTGGAGACGCGAGAAAACGAAATGGAGAGAAATGAGAATGAGGCTCTCTGAGGTGAGAAAATGAATTGCTCTTGAATGCGCGAGAGAGAAAAATGATGAGGCAATGTGAATGGTGACGCGTGCGCAAGGATGTGTCAGTGAAGGAATGGCTGACGTGTATGGAAGCAGCGTGTGGAAGTGAGAGAAATCAGGTGGAGCACGGTGGAATTCAAGGAAAATGAGAATGGAGGCAGCGTGCAAGGAAGGTGGCTAGAGGGAGTCTTTGGACTCTCTAGCATGTGACTTTCAAGAAAGAATTATTTTTGAAGGTCAGAGAATCAAATTCTCATTAAGCTCAAAAGTGCCAATACAAGAGAGTTGTTGGGTATTTATAGTAACCCATGCCCCTTACAAGCTAAAATACGTGCACAATAAAATGTGAAAACTACAAAAAAAGAACACTGAGAAAACACATAAGGCGGGATTCCATCATACCCTCCCTCTTAAAAAAGATTTGTCCTCAAATCTGGCAATCGCCTTATGAAGAAGCTCCACACAATCTTTGGGAGCATGGCCATCTTGGAGTGGCCTTATTCTTTTTTATCCACTTTTTCTTCCTCCTGGATCAAACACAAATTTGCAATAAACATCAAATATATGTTCAATTAATATCAATCCAAGAAAGAATTTTTCTATAAAAACAAGGAAATAAGGACTTCTAATATTTTGTTTTATCACATTTGGAAATTCTAGAAGTCCAAATTCACTTTTGTTTTGAGTTATTTCTTTCCTAAAAGATAAAAATAATTCAAGATTTGAATTGTCATATTTTGAAAAAGTTTGCATAGAATATGAGATGAATATTTGTTTGAAAGAGAAGTTAAAAATTGAAAAATAATCAATTATTGGAAAAGAAGTAAAGATTTGGAAACCTTCCCCTTTAGGTTCCATGATCTTTGAAAGAATAGGATTTGTCATCAGTAACAATTTTTCTTTTTCTTTCTTCTCTCTTTCTTGTCTTTCTTTCTTTTCTTCTTCTTTTCTCTCTTCTTCTTTTCTTTTATCTTCTTCTCTTTCTTCCTTTTCTTCTTCTCTTCTTCTTCTCTCTTCTTCTCTTCTTAATTCCTCTCTTCTTCTCTCTTCTCTTTTCTCGTTTTCTTCTCTCTCTCTTCTCTTCTTCTTTCCTTTCTTCCTTTTCTTTTCTCTCAATCTCTCTTTCTCTTTTCTTATCCTTGATCTCTTTAAGTCTTGCCCCAAATTCTAATTCTCTACGAAGAAACCCATGATCATTTAAATTCTCAAGAAATAATTTTCTATCATCAATGCAATCCCTAATTAGTTCCAAGTTTCTTTTAATACTTGAAGGCACAAACTTTCTTCTCATGCAAGCTTTTAAATCATGCCAATCACGTATGAAAGACTTTCTACCTTTCCTAACATGATATTGTCTTTCATCCTACCACTCACTTGCATGCTCTTCTAACTTAGAGAGATATATGCTAAGGACATAATATTCACTCTCTCCATAAAACCAAGGATTTATTTTATCAATTTCTTTTTCCCAAGCTAGGTATGTTAATGCACCTATGTCTTTACCAAAGGATGGAAGATTCCTAGCTTGTTTAAACATTTCATCTACATTATCTAACCTAGAAGACCTATATGAACTACAAGAAGACATCTTTGTTTTTAAGAGTTTTCTTAATTTAAAGGGTTAAAAACTTCCACTTAGACAAGTCCGAGGTAAGAGAGGTGAGCTAAAGAGCTGCTTAAGTACCAAGTCTTGCTTTGCCAGAAATGTCTTAGGCTACTAACTAATTACCCCTTAAACTAAAATCACCTTTAAAATCAAAGGACACGACTCAAAAAACAAACACATTCAAAGGCTAGACTCCTAATTACGGACCCTAATGTGGTAAGGCTTAGAGTTTAATCTCTTTTAGCCTATCCATCCCTAAAACGTGAACATATCAAAAATTCAAACAATCAAAACAATTAATGGACCAGCGGACTCTAATAACCTCCTACGTGAAACACAATCAAATCAATATTTAAAGTCTACTCCTATGGTGAGGCTTGTAGCTTTGGCTAATCAAGACACACTCACCTATCTAGCTATCTAAAATTAAAGCAAGTAAAGTTGCCAAGAGTTTGAAAGAGCACCAAGGACTCTTCCAAAGCACTTGGACTTTATAAAAGGCCTTTTTACAAAACAAGCTAAAGCTAACAATAGGCTAACACAAGCCTATTACAAACAATTTGAAGAAATCAAATACAAAGAAAACAACTATGCTAGGCTGCTACGGTCCTGGTCCACTTCATTCAGCTTTGTTGCTCAACTTTGTTGCTTCTGGAATCAATTGTCTTGAATCTCCTTGCCAGTCCCATCCTACAATCACAAATCACAATTTGGATTAGTGCACCTTTTCCACACAGACATCAAGAGGATTAACTTTACACAATATAAAAGATTCTTCCCTTTTCTCCTAGTCTCCTGCACTTGATGCAGCTATATAAATTTCTTTTGCTCTCAAATGACAAACTGCAATCAAATATTCACACTCAATTTAACAGAGCAACCATCAATGCTATCAATTTCCATCTAAGACATAAATAGTTAAGCAATCCAGAGGTAAGAAAGTTAAGCAACTCCCCTAATTAAATGGTTGGTCTAGCTTGCTCTAACCTTTATGGAGATTCTATTGCTGCTTAAAATTCTTGACTCCAAATATTTATCAACTCTGCAAACAACAACACACATATTCTACACTTTCTTCCTGCACTTACTCAGTTCAAATATGCACACAGAAATTACACCAATTCCAGCAAAATACACATAAACATGGATATTAAACCAGATGCAAATGGGTGTAATTCAAGGCTGAAACCAAATTGATTAAACAATCATTCCAAATTAATCAAAACCTGATCAAGCCAATGGACAAAAAGTGATATGATGTAATGCAGAAAATTCAGCTAAGATTAAACAATGAATTTAAACAGAATGGAAACGTGCACAAATAAATCTCAAATGTTTAATTTCTCAAATCATCACATTGAAATTCTGATATGCACTCATAGGCCAATGTACTCAATCTTCATCAGATTCAAGACCCAACTTCCAACCTGTTGCAACTATTTAAATGCAGAAGTAAACAATTAAAACACAGTTATGTAAAAAAAACTGATTCTCTTATACAAAGTGCCAAGGAAATTAGGTTAAATTAGCCTTACAAAACTCACAACACTCAGGCTTCTCTTTTGAAATTTAAAGCACATAAATGAAAAGGTTTCGAAGGGAGATTCTCCCTTGGCAGTTCAAGGCTTGAGAGTCTTTCAGACCACCACCACCTAAGATGCTACCAAACACACCAACCTTCTTTCAAATGCCAAAAACCAGAGTGTACAACTTCTCATTTCAGAAAAGGCTAGGCTAAGAAAAGTGATATGTAGAACAGAACAGATCACCCACTCAAAAGAGTTGAATCACAATGATAATGACAATGATAGAACAGACAACCACAAAGAAATGATAGCACAGCAGAGCAACTGACTCGAGATCAACTCTAGACCAGATTTCAAAAGCAAACAAAAGCTCAATTAAAGAACTGTAGAACAGATTTTACACGCGAAAGACAAAACCAAGACAGCCAACAATTGACAAATAAGAAACAAGGCTAGTTAATAAAGGTACGCACAACAAATAGAACCTAAGGAGTAGAACTAGAAACAGATTAAAAACACAAGAAAATCACATCAAGTTGAATCATACATGACCAAACAGATTTGCAACTGAAATAGAAAATGCGTTGCCAATTGTTCTAAAATGTTCACTCCAATCCAATTCTATGATGAACCAGAAAAAGGAGAGAAACATTAAGAGTGAAACTGTGTTGTGAATTGCACTTGCCACTTGACTCTTTATGTGGTTCTGTCAATAATTCTTTTCTAATTACTTTTTCTTTTCAAATCACAAGAACTCATGCTTTTATACTTTCACTTTCTTTTGCTACAATTCACAACATATAATTTGATTTCTATTTCAATTCAAATTCACAAGATATAAGTCATGATAGAAACAAATGATTCAACTAAAAAAACACTACAGAATTTTAAACAACACCAAATGCAAGACACAAATGACTCTAGAATTGAATACACCGAATTCCAACAATGATATACTACTGAAATGAACAAAAACAAAGCAAATGACTCAAGTAAGGAAATATGCAGTTCGACCTACTGCTTGCAAGTAATTTCTGCTATGACTTTCACACTAACAACCAAGTTAGTGCTGAGCATATCACGGCTTTTCTGGTTGGCACTTTGTTACTAGTCATCTCAGCATTCCAGCTCAATTTTAAAAGCGCAGAATAGCTTCAATGTTCAGATTCAACAGCTTATTAAAACTAGAAGGTCACAACAGAAAATTCAAATCAGATCTGTTGCTCATTTCATGCATCCGAGCTCTCAGTATTGAATGTCATAGCTCATACAGTATGCACATTGAACATACAATCAGATCACCACAAACACAACTCAAATAAGAAGTACAACTTGAAGTTATGAACAAGAAAAATCAACTAACATGACTATGACAAAACAGAATTGGAATTCAAAACTAAGATGACTCAAAGATTAAATTGAACCGAACAAAATGATGGAAACACTGACTGAAAGCACAACAAGCACAAATCAATCAACCTTGTTAGAATTTGGAAACCTAAACATATGAAAACAAATTTCACTGAATGGAAATACATGAAACACAAACTAATTCAATATCAAACCAGAACAAAAATATTGAATTGATTCAATGACGACAAAAGGTAAACACAAGACAGTATAAGAAAATGATGAACAACTCAGCAATGAAAAGAGACAACAAAGATCGAAAAGAAAGAAAAAAAAATCAAGAGAAAACAGACCAATACAACTTGAATATTACATGAACAGAAGCGAATCAAATGAGAAAAAAAAAATCGAAACAGAGAGAACAACTTATCTGTTGATGTGTGCTCGAACCTTAGCTCTGAATACCAAATGATGGACGAGCGCCCGAGAAGATGACGAATGTGCATGTCGCAAGCTCCTTCGAAGCTTCCTCCACAGATGAATGTAGCGGAAAATGACAAAAACTCGAAGAATAACAAGAAATAGAGGGTTAAACTCGATAGAAACCCTAGAAATGGAAGGAAACCCAACATGAACCAATTAATCGGTTTAAAATGAAGATTGAACGGTGAAAAAGGTTTGGAACGGATCAAGAGTGATTTTAAATCGACTAAAATCAGAGAAAATGATGAAGGATGAAGGAAAACCTAGGGAAGGCCATAGAACGAAGCATTGTTCGATGAAGATGATGTACTGTGGATGAAATGGATGAAACGAGGAAGAAGTGGTGGGAGAAAATGTAGATCTGTGAAGAAGATAACATGATTTGGAGTGTGGAGACGCGAGAAAACGAAATGGAGAGAGATGAGAATGAGGCTCTCTGAGGTGAGAAAATGAAGTGCTCTTGAATGCGCGAGAGAGAAAAATGATGAGGCAATGTGAATGTTGACGCGTGCGCAAGGATGTGTCAGCGAAGGAATGGCTGACGCGTATGGAAGCAGCGTCGTGGAAGTGAGAGAAATAAGGTGGAGCATGGTGGAATTCAAGGCAAATGAGAATGGAGGCAGTGTGCAAGGAAGGTGGCTAGAGGGAGTCTTTGGACTCTCTAGCATGTGACTTTCAAGAGAGAATTATTTCTGAAGGTCAGAAAATCAAATTCTCATTAAGCTCAAAAGTGCCAATACAAGAGAGTTGATAGGTATTTATAGTAACCCATGCCCCTTACAAGCTAAAATACGTGCACAATAAAATGTGAAAACTACAAAAAAAGAACACTGAGAAAACACATCAGGCAGGATTCCATCACAATATAACATCTGAATTATCCAATTATCCATAGAATATGTATTTATAAATAAAACATAAAACAAAAAACAATCTAACATAATGTTCTAATATCCAAATGATCTAACATCGAAATGATCTAAGATCCAAATGTTTATATAACAACTATGTTCAATAACAAAATAAAACTAATAATGTACATAGTTATCATCAGAATGATCTTCATCATCCTGCTCCTCTGTAGATGGCTGGACTGGTGTGGGTTGGACTGATGAGGGATGGACTGATGTGGGCTGCTGAGGGACGGTGGGTGACGAGGAGGGTCGTGGCTGGGTCGCAGGCATAATGAACGGATCTTGTGAAGTTTCAGGTAACACTCTCATGACCAGGGCCTTAAAGTTTCTAAACTCTTGATCTCAAATCAGTGATTTCCTGGTCACGTTGCTCTAGTGCCTGGGTGAAGGCGGACAACCGCCTTGTCAGTAGTAGTGGTGGAAGAAGAAGGTTGGTGCTTCAGAGTACCTTCCTCTCGATGTGTATAGTTTGTAGCAAGTTGACCTGCACCGTACACTCGTCCCTTTTTCTTGCCACCAACGATGTCGACCCAGCATTGTGTCCTACGGATGTCATCTTCTGCATTACTCGAATCATCCAGTGTATGAGCTGACCCATGTTGAGATCTAACCTGTGAAAGTCTCGTAGAAAATTCTTCCTATTCAAACATTAAAAGCAATGTTAGGGAATGATAGAATAACATAAATGAAAAATTACTAATAGTAACAGTGTTATTTGCTTACACGAGTCTTCCGAGATCTTTCATCAATGAATTCATTAGTGCCCTTCCGAACATGAGTTTATGCAAAGACCTCATCAACATGGACCGCCCGTCCTAGAGCTTGTGCTTGTAACATAATTTAGAGTTAGAAGTGTACATATGAAATAAAAAATACATAAGTTATATATGAAAGAAATAGAAAAGTAATGAAAGTTTACCATACGAATGACATGCTCATGAATCGTGATCGATCCTCCAGTATGCAGGGTGCCACCTTTTTCAGAAGCTCTGTTCCTCTAGGCTTTGGCGCACTTATTGCGAAACTCTACTGAATTCCAATGAGCCAGTAAAGAGTTCCAAATGTGCTCGCCCAACCAGTAAGGGTGCTTTGCTGCATTACAAGCATCCCTAAACATCTTTGACAGCCGATGAGATGCCTTCATGTGGAAATTTCTTTTTATTTGTGTTTCATGTTCAGGTTTCCACTGCACCTTCATCTGTAAAATTAAACAAAACAAACATTGATTAATCATCACACTAAAATAACAATGACAATTAGTTTAATGGATTTTTCACCTGAAAACGCTACCAAAATGGCTTTTTGTCGTCATCAGGTATTGCTCTCCAAGTAGGCCATGGACTTAAAAACTGTTGCTTAATTGATCGTGTGATGGCCTAGGAAGCAACCCTGGATGGAACAAACTTGCATAATAAAAGTTAATTGAATTAAAACAATCTTTAAACATCAAAATGGTTAAAAAAGGGATTAAAATCTCACCCTTTACCAAATGGCTCAATCCATGGTGTTTAAATTTTTTATTTCTCTTATACCAAAACAAATCACCAAAACTTATTCCAAGCTCGAAACAAAATTAAGAGAAATCAAAAATAACTTGCCAGTAATACTAGAACAAGTTCTAGTACACAAAATGCCATATAGGAATTCAATAGAAAACGGGGAACGTACTAACCTACCTGGTCTCCCCATTGTGCTCACAATCTCCACCCAAAATCCCAGTATAAGCCAAACAAAACAAGCATTATCACATGATACGTATAAGGTGCCAAAGTAGAAATATCCACACAGTGCAAACAACTTGACACATATTGGTAAGAACAGAGAAACAACCAATTAAATGGACACATTGCACACAACTAGGGAAGAACAAGACAATCAATTTATTCAATTTATTCGAGTTTAATTTTACCTAGTTTATATTTTCCAGCTTGGTTCAGTGTTAATACCTGTTTCAAAGTTGTTTGCATTGTTGTTTGGTGCTTTGTTTCACTAAAACTTTGTTTGAGGTGTGAGGTTGCTTATTTTCCTGCATAATGGACTGTTAGGAGGTCATATTCTTATCTATGTTGTTTATGTACCAATTCCCAGCTTAAACTATTCTAATTTCATAATATAAAGTTGCTGGAATTGATTAACTGACCTTAGAGCAACTTGTGTGCATTTTCACATCTCAAAAACCCATTATGAGTTTATTTTTGGTATAAGTGGATGTTGTCAAGTCTGATTTTAATTTCACATTGCAAGAAGACTTGGTTGGGTTGACTAAAAGCCTAGAATCAACAAAAATAATGTACAACAAGCTTGAAAGAATGAAAATATATGTGTAAAAGGTTGTTAGGTTTTTAGTAATCCAAAGCTCCATCTTCAAATCTGAAAAGTATAAATCTACTTGCAATCTAGAAATTTCAGTCAGGACTTTTATCAAACACTTTTAAAATTTCAATGTTGAAAATTCAATTTCGTGATTCTACTCCACTTTGCTGAATTATCTTGCTTTCTTAATCCATTTTAGAGCATTTCTGTTAGAATATGTAATGTATTTGACAGTTTGTAGACAACTGTTATATAGTTTGGAAAAAATAAAACATAGAAGTTAGTATGAAGTGGTAAGGGGTAGTTAGGAGGAGTTTAAACAACAGTTAGGGGAAGTTTTAATTAGTAGTAAGGCGGTTTTTGTCTTTTAAGGAGGGGGGTGTTCTAGTTATGTGGGTGAAGTGTATTTTGTTTCAGAACAGGGCTTGTCCTCTGTAGAAGGGAATTTCTTCCCTTGGAACCTATCATTTACTCCATTTCCTTCTCTGTCTTGAACCAAGACCTATCATTTACTTTCAGCTCTCTTCTATACTTTTGGCTTGATCACTATAAATAGCTATATATTGAGAAACTATGTTCTTTGTATCTCACACTAACTCTTAACCTAGTAGTAAACATGAATACCAAAACCACTTTCTTCTTTTGCTTCCTCTTCGCGTTGCTTCTCATCTCTACTATGTTAACTCAGCCATCTAAACATGCTACAATGGGTAAGTATACTGCATCTGTTCCTTCCTCAAATCACCACGAACCACTCTTCTACCAATTAATCTGCATCTTTCTTTCTTGTTATTCCTATTCCCCCATTTCACTAAACCAATTCAAAATAACTTGCTTTTCATTTTATTTTGACTTTCCAATAATATTGAGCAAAACTTGTCCCAATATATAAATTTAGCCAGTAAAGAACATACCTCAACGCGTCTCCCAATAGCCTCCCTTGACAAAGACAGGCGCCCTCACGTCACGGGAGCACCCTCCTGAAAGCAACGTCCACACACCGTGATGTTAACGGACCACCTTCCTGATGGCAACGCCAACGCACTGCTGGAACACCACTCGAACCCTACCCACACAATGCCACCGGACAGACGGGAAAGGGAGAGAGAGAGGAAGATAAACGTCAAACAAAAGCGAGAGGGAGAGAATGTGAAGCAGAAATTGGGGAGGAGAACGGATAGGGAGGGAATGGGGGAGCACCATGCAAAGTCAACCTTTTACGAAATTGGGGACGAGAACGGAGAGGGAATAGGGTCTTGTCTTACGAAATTGGGGACGACCTATTACAATACCCCCAATTACTTAGTTTAAGGGGTCGAGGCTCTTACCGAAGGCCACAAACCCCTCAGTAATGCTCTTTTGACCTTCGGTAATTATATTTCACCATGTCCGTCTGTAATGCTCATTTTGATCGTTGAAAACACTTATTTACCGACGATCCCTAGGCCTTCGATAATAAACCTTCGGTAATAAGCTAAATTCTTGTAGTGTTTGAAATCACCGACCGATTTTTAAAATAATATAAAAATTAAAGTAGGTATTGTCTTATTAATATTCAATCACAATTTTATATGATATGGTGAATGGATGTGGTATGTGTATTGGATATTATATATGATTGGTTGATACATTAGTAAGATACGATACAGAGATATATGTATATTGAAAATAACTAGTGCGGAATTAGGTTTTAACGTCACCCCATAGACGTCGGATCATAACATAACTAATGTAAATTATTAATCGATGGCATTTTTGTAAATAAGTTAGACATACAGACGTCCGTAAAGGAGGGTCCCGACGTCTATAATATTGTAGATGTCGGGGCCCCTTTAACAAACGTCTATATACCTGACACGTAGGTGAAAAGTCATTTTTTTCCGCCATATAGACGTCTAATACCGCTACCCTGATGTCTACATATGATTTTAGACGTCGCCCCCCTGTAATAGACGTCTTCATGGTTGACAATGTTGTTGAAAAGTTCACCTAGACGTCGGGCACCCTCCTAATCGACGTTATGCATCGCGAATATTAATTTTTAAATTAGAAAGACGTCATATTAGTGACGGCTCTGACGTCTAGACTATTATAGACAAGCGCTTGATGTCTATAGTCTATTATACAGAAAACGCGAACCCGCGAAGAGTTATGCTCATTGTTCATCGTCTTCCTCGTCGCGTTTTCTCTCTGCGGCATTGCATTTCCAGGTGCGTTTTCTCTTTTTTGGACCATTTAAATTTACTTTTACTCCGATTAAATTACTCTTTGATGAAATATCTTCCATTTGAACTGATTAAAATGTGTTTTCGTTGGGTTTTGGTGCAATTTCTGGCGTGTTCTTGGGCGGCGTTTTTTACCCTTTTTGGCCTGCGTTTTTGGGCGTACACTCCTCCATTTCCTTCCATTGCGTTTTTAATCTGCTAAGAAGGTTAACTTACTTGTTGTAAACTTTTTGTGTATGCATGTTATTGGGTTTTGTGTATGTATGTTATTGGCTTTTGTGTATGCATGTTATTGGATTTTGCGTATACATGTTATTGGCTTTTGTGTATGCATGTTATTGGCTTTTTTGTATGCATGTTATTGGCTTTTAGGTATGCATGTTATTGGTTTTTAGGTATGCATGTGTTATTGGCTTTTCAATATGCATGTGATAAAGTTTTGTTGTGTTATTATGATTGTTATATATGTTAGATTATAAGTATCAAATCATTGAGTGAAACTTAGTTCCCGTTTGAAATTTAACACAAATGATTAATCTTTTAATCGTTAGTATTAAATTTTGAATTGTTTAATTGGACAATTTGGGAAAATTATTTTTCATAATTGGCTATAAAATGTACGTTGGAGTTTATGGATAAGATTGATAAAATTTCAGTTCAGATTATTTGTGTTGTTCTCCGGATGCATATTTGATTGTGGTCATCCGTGACCACTCTCATTTCGTGTATTTTGGAGACCAATGCGAAATGTTGTCGAAATTTTATCAAATTTATCATGTTAGACTTCTTTGCACGTGACTTAGCAAATTATGAAAAATAATTTTTTTGAATGGGTAGGGCCTAATCTTGTGAGAGTTAAAAAGTTGAAACTGATGAAGTATGTTACGAACATAGTATGGATCGAAGCTAGATGAATGAATGCCGCATCAGTGAAGAATATGAGAAGGGTGTTTCAATGTTCTTGCAATATGTTCAACAAAATGCAAAGTCTGTGAACGAGACATATTTTTGTCCTTGCGTTCGTTGTCTTAATCAAATACGGCAAGACTTAGGCAATATGCGTGGCCATCTATTCATGTTCGGTATAATGAGAACTTATACCGTTTGGACTTGGCATGGAGAAGTATTGGACCAGCCTACCATGTTCGGTATGTGGAAGAATGGATGAGTGATCATTTAGACGACATGATACATGATGTTGGTGAAAATAATTTTGGAATAGCTAATTTGTATGATTCTCTTATAAATGATTTAGAGCAACCAATTGTTCCCAGGATGCTCGAACTTTACACGTCTGTCTATGTTAACACTCCGGCAAGTGTACCGAATCGTATCAAGTAATAATAAATGGTAAGACCAAGTATCGTTTTCCAAGAGACTCACGACCTAGACATTCATGTGGGTTCTTGACTAATTAAGACTTGTAAACAAGATCATGATGTTTATAATGTAGAAAATAAATATGAATGCAAGTGTTGATCAATTAATTTGAAAAATGCACAGGTGATTGATGTATAAAATATGGAATGATTATGTTGTTGGGGTTTCCGACTTATCCTGTCCACTCTCATGTATTTATGAATTCATCTTCTTCATTAATGTTAATGCCACTTTCTAATTTATCTTAAACCCGATGTCTGGGTGAAGAAAACCTACTCTTAATTACTAGATCACAATGTCTTGTATCCCCAACAATTAATTATGCATTACATTCGCACAAAAGCTTAAAAGCAACCAACTCTTCTATCCCTATGTCTAGGTAATATTGCTTTTGGGAGAATATCCCCAGTTCTAGATTTCCCCATATGTTTCAATATCGACAACATCAATAATCATGCAATTGAATGAGTTAAACAAAGCATGCATAGAGCGTAGAGGAAAAACCTTAACAATTAATGAAGCAAAGCATTTATAATATAAATACATGAGAGTTTCAAAAGATTACATCGTTTCCCAACAACAATGAAAGATAAAACCCTAAAAGTTGAAGATCGGAGCTTCCGCATCCAAAATCCGCCTTCGAGGGATGAAAGGAGTGTTTCTATGCCTCTTTCTGTCAAAAGATATGAACCCTAGGTTGTCCAAAACCTTAAATAGTTCATAAAAATAACATAAAATAGGTCCAAGCCCACGTCGACGGTGCTCAGCGCCCCACAAGGGCGCCCAGTGGTGGTTGCAACACTAAACTGATGCTCAGTGATGACGCTCAGGCGTGAAACAGTGGTTACACCTCTAAATTGGCGCTCACTGGTTGCGCTCAGGCGTGAAACAATGGTTGCACCTCAAAGTTGGCGCTCAGAACCCCAAAATGACGCTCAGCGCTATCTGCGATTCTTCTATGTGCTACTTTTCCCACCTTTCCTAACTCCAACTCCTTGCTACTTCAACTTCTTCATCCAATTCATCTTAATTCATGTCAAAACAAGGAGAACGAAGCAGAAAACCAATAATACCACCTTCAACTCTCTTATTCTCACAACTTAAGCAAAAGCATGATTTCAAGCTAGTTTCTAAGTCATAAAGGGTATTTTTTATGTCAAAATTAAGTATAAAAATAACGGTATTTCAATCGTTATCACAACCCCAAACTTAGAACTTTACTTGTCCTCAAGCAAATAAGATATAACTCAGTCAAGATGTACACACACCTTGTATAAAAATCATTCATCATGGTGTTCACATAATCAAATAATATCCAACAGATGCTATTCTCAAGAATGATCAATTAACTAAGCATAGATGTAATCATGTATTCATGGAACTATTCCTCACCAGACAAAGTGTTTCACTCAATCACACAGGTGTATATAGAGGTCACTCCTTCACTCTGCTTATCCCAATGTCACATAGAACAAAATTGCCTTTCATTTAACACAATCAAACATACTCACAGACAAGTATCATCACAAGGACTTTTCCATGGCTTGTAACGTGGTTGGGCTAAGAAGAAAAATTGGTTTTTCAAGATCATTAAATCCTTGAGTTAAGAGAGACATTCATAAATTTATCATTCACATACAATCTCTCTTTAGACAAACCAATCTCACTCATTCCCAACTTTTCCCTTTTTGCATTGAGCTTTTCTTTCTTTGCATTCTATTTTCTTTTCTCTTTTTCATACTTGCTCAATACTTAGCTCAATGCTTTTCATTACTTTCTTTTTCAATTCTCCCAATCAACCCCAAACTTGAACCTTTATCAATATGCACCATGATTCTCAACTTAACTCAAAGTAAAGATTTTCACAAAGGATAGGATCTGTTTAAGGCTTAAGGTTCAAAAAGGGTAGAACACTTTGTGCTCTCTTTCATTTGGGCTAAAATCATACATTGGCTAAGAAAAGGGTAATAGAAAGTGGCCTTGATCATATGACACAAGCATGCAAGCAATTCAATCATAGAAACTTGGGCAAAATCATTCATGCTTTCAAAAGAATAACAATCATTCACAATAAATACTCTGGAGTTCAAAACCTCACATATAAGCTAATTCAATTCTCCACATACACCAAATACACATCCTGCTTAGCATCATAATCACAATCATAACATCTTGCATCTGTTCACACAGTTTGTGAACAACCACCTGTATATCAACATCTTATGCAACATCTCAACATCAATCAATATCAAAGCATCATCAAGCAATATTCATCACATGCAAATCAATATCAAACCATCGCATCAGATATAAGTCTCAAACTGAGTACATCAACACGTATTCTAAAACAGAAGCAAAATAAAGTTCACAAAAATAAAAAGACAAGTTTAGAAAACTGGGTTGCCTCCTAGTAAGCGCTTCTTTAATGTCACTAGCTTGACCCAATAAGCTCATGGATCAACCAACTTCATAATTGTGGAGAGACGTTCCACTTCTCCTCCCAAATAGTGCTTGAGACGTTGACCATTCACTACCCAACTTCTCTATGAATCACTAGCAACTGGATCTACCAATTCAATTGCTCCATGGGGATGCACTTCCTTTACTATGAATGGTCCTGACCATTTTGACTTCAACTTCCCAGGAAACAAGTTCAATCGTGAATTGAACAATAACACCTGTTGCCCTGGATTAAAAACCCTTTTTATCAACTTCTTGTCATGATAGAATTTTACCTTTTCTTTATAATTCCTGGATGAATCATATGCATTCAACCGCATCTCTTCAAGCTCCAATATCTGCCTTCTGCGTTGAATGCATATGATTCATCCATCACTAATAATGTTTGAGTACTTTTGCAAGCTGAAAGTTGCAAAAATGAGATCCTCCATCACTAATAAGTACTCTTGGAGTTCCAAAACGTGAGAAAATTTGCCTCTTCAAAAATATAATTAGAGTGCCAGCATCATTATTGGGACAAGCCAGGGCTTCCACCCATTTACTCACATAATCCACCGCCACCAATATATATTCATTGTTGAAAGATGGTGCAAAGGGTCCCAAAAAATCAATACCCCAGCAATCAAAGACTTCAACCTGTAAAATGCCTTGTAATGGCACCTCATGACGTCTTGAAATAGCCTCAGTTCTTTGACATTTATCACAATTTCTGGCATGATTATGAGCATATTTAAATAGGGTAGGCCAATAAAATCTTGACTGGAGAACTTTTGGTGTTGTTCTTTCTCCATTAAAATGTCCCCCATAAGGTGAATCATGACAGTGCTAGAGAATTCCTTCTGCTTCTTCATTTGTCACACACTGCCTCAGAAGATTATCTGCTCCAATTTTGAACAAGTAAGGATCATCCCAAATAAATTGTTTTGCATCATGTATAAACTTCTTCCTTTGTTGCTAATTCATGTCTTTGAAATTAGCCATATTAGTAAACCACGACCTTTGTTGAATATACAAGAGTGTCTCATCTGAAAAAGACTCCCAGATTTCTTTTTCCTTACTTCGTAACCTCACTATTAACTAACCGAGATAGGTGATCAACAATCAAATTTTCACTCCCCTTCTTGTCACGGATTTCTACATCAAATTCTTGTAATAAGAGTACCCATATAATCAAACGTGGCTCATCATTCGACTTTCTTAACAAATACTTTATAGCCGCGTGATCCGTGTAAATGATCACCTTAGACCTAATAAGGTAAGGTCTAAATTTCTCCAAGGCGTAAACTATAGCCAATAATTCCTTCTCAGTAGTGGCATAATTTAACTAGGCATCATTCCAAACTTTGCTAGCATAGTAGATAGTGTGAAATACCTTCTCTTTTCTCTGACCAAGCACAACACCTATTGCATAATCACTGGCATCGCACATTAGTTCAAAATTTCGATTCCAATCTTGAGCTACAACCATTGGGGCCGAAACCAATTTACTTTTCAAGATGTCAAAAGCTTTTAAGAATTCTTCATTCATCATAAAGGGTACGTATTTAACATGCAAATTACTCAATTGTTTGGCAATCTTCGAAAAGTCTTTAATAAATCTTCTATAAAAGCCAACATGGCCTAAAAAACTTCTAATTCCCTTTATGTTTGTTGGCGATGGAAGTTTCTCAATGACCTCCACTTTGGCTTTATCCACTTCAATACCCCTAGCAGAAATCTTGTGATCCAACACAATTCCTTGTGTTAGCATAAAATGACATTTCTCCCAATTAAGCACAAGATTTGTTTGAACACATATCTTAAGGACAATATCCAGATTCACCAAACACCTTTGGAAAGAATCTCCAAACACCAAAAAATCATCCATGAAGACTTCAATACACTTTTCTATGAGATTCGCGAAGATTGCCTGCATACACCTTTGAAACGTAGCTTGGGCATTACATAACCCAAATGGCATCTTTCTGGAAGCGAATACACCAAATCGACACGCGAATGCCATCTTCTCCTTGTCTTTTGGATCTACCACAATTTGATTGTATCTAGAATATCCATCTAGAAAGCAATAAAAAGTTTGACCTACCAATCTTTCCCGCATCTGATCCATAAAAGGAAGGGGAAAATGATCCTTCCTAGTGGCCTTATTTAATTTCCTATAATCAATGCACATCCACCACCCAGTAACTGTCCTAGTAGGAATGAGCTCATTTTTATCATTATAAATTATTGTCATCCTACCTTTCTTTGGCACTACCTGTACTGGACTCACCCATTCACTGTTAGAGATTGGATATATAATGCCAGCATCCAGAAGCTTCAATACTTCTTTTCTAACCACCTCCTTATCACAAGATTTAACCTTCTCCGTGGTTGAGCAACTGGTCTATAGTCATCCTCCATAAATATTTTATGCATGCAGTAAGTTGGGCTTATACCTTTAAGATCCGAGATTGACCATCCAATAGCTTCTTTGTTGGCTTTCAATATTTCTACCAACTTTTCTTCTTCTTCAGGAAGCAAATAATTACTAATGATGACTGGTTTCGCTCCATCCTCCTCTAAGAAAACATACTTCAAATGTGATGGTAACATCTTTAATTCCAACTTCTTTTTTTTAACTTCTTCTTTGGTAGCACTCTTCTCAAAAGTAGCCTCCTCTATTAGGATTTCCTTTAACACTTCCAAATTCTTCATACCCTCATCAATTAATTTCTGTTCCTCTTCATTCAAATCTTCACATATATCAATGAGAGTTTTTTCTAACGGAGAAGAATAACGCACCATCTTCTCTTGCACCATACAAACTTCATCAAGCAAATTGGAAACATGCTTTATCATCCTTAGGGTGTGTCATAACTTTGAATACATCAAAATTCACTTCTTCATCTTGCACTCTTACTTTAAGATTGCCATTCTCCACATCAATTAAAACTCTAGCAGTCTTGATAAATGGTCTCCCCAAAATGAGAGGCACATCGCCATTCTCCTCCATCTCCATTATGACACAATCCAATGGAAATACAAATTTGTCAACCTTCACCGACACATCTTCAACCACCCCATACGGGTATTTAAGAGACCTGTCCGCCAATTGGAGCACCATTCTAGTAGGTTTGAGTTCCAACCCTTCAATTCTTTTGAACATAGAGAGTGACATTAAATTAATGCTAGCTCCCAAATCAATCAATGCTCTTCCAACTTCCAACTTCCAACTCTCCTATGGTACACGAAATGCTGAAGCTTCCTGGATCTTTAAACTTAGGAGGTAATAATTTTTGTATGATTGCAATACAATTACCTTGCACTTCAATGGTCTCCTTTTCAATGTATTTTCTTTTCTTCGTGAGAAGCTCCTTCAAAAACATTGCATACGAAGGCATTTGTTGTAATGCTTTAGAGAAAAATATAGTGATCTCCAGTTTCTTAAAAATCTCCATGAACCGCTTAAGTTGTTTTTCTTTCTCCTTCCTTGAATAAGTCTTTGGATAAGGAAGTGGTTTTTCCACATCTTTTTCTTTAGCTTTTTCTTTTTTTCTCTCATTTACCTCTTTTTTCTTTTTTTCTCTCATCTACCTCTTCTTTCTTTTTTTCTCCCTCAATTCTCTCTTTCCACTCAATTACTTCTTTCTCACTCACATTTTCTTTCTCTTTTCTCTCTATTTTTCTCTCATCTAACACTTTGCGACTTCTAGTACCAATGGTCTTACACTCTTCCCTAAGATTACTCTTTGCATTCCTCTCACAATCCTCTATCTTGTTGACCAATTTCTCAATGTTCATCGTCATACTTTTAAACGCAACCTCCATATTCTTACAATAAGATAAGCTCATTTTCATGAATTGTTGGAAGGTTTCCTCAAGCTTCGTGGTCTTCTCAGATGGAGTAGGTTGTTGCTGCCATCGTTACTATTGCAACTGAACCATTGAAACATTATGTATCTCTTGTGGCAATAGAGAAAGTTTCTTTGTCACCTCTTTCAACTGTTGAGTGATAATTTTATTTTGTGCAAGCAAGACATCTTGAGATTGTAATTGTAGAACTCCCTTCTGTTGAGGTGGAGCTCCTATTTAATTATGCATCTCGTTATCATTAGTAGCCATGTTGTCAATCAATTCAAAAGCTTCCTCTGGAGTCTTACACTTAATATTACCTCCAGTTGAGGCATCTAACATCAATTTGGTTTGTGAACCTAGACCACCAAGGAAAAGAATGATAATTGTTGCTTCATCAAAGCCATGCATGGGTTTCTTCCTCAGCAAACTCTTGTATTTATCCCATGCCTGACCTAACGTCTCCTCCATACCTTGCCTAAAAGAAGAAATTTCTTGCTTACCCTTGTTGATTTTTTACTATGGGAAGTACTTCTTCAAAAACTTTGAAACCACAGCTTCCTATTAAGTAAAGCTAACCTCCGGGGAAGAATTCAACAATAGCTTAGCATTGTCTCCCAATGAGAAAGGAAACAAACTAAGCTTTATAGCATCATCCGGCACACCATTGATCTTCACAATGTTGCAAATCTCGATGAATGTGGTTAGATGTTCATATGGACTTTCATGAGACAGTCCATTAAATTGGTTGCTCTTCACTAATTGTATTAATGCCGGTTTAACCTTCATATTTGTAGCATCGACCCTCGGCCTTGCAATGTTGTTAAAGTGATGACGGCCAACAATAGCGGTGTAGTCCGCCAGAGTGCGTCTGCCATTATTTTCTCCAACCATCTCTTCAATACTCTGGTCAGATCCTTGTGGTGAGGGTTGTAAAACTGTCTTCGGAGAAGGAAATAATTCTCTAGATGTTCGGATTCTCCTTCTCCATCTACTCTCGTCTAATCCGTCAAGAAGAGGTTCTGATGTTTTCTTGCTTCTAGTTCGAATTATACCCTGCATACATAAGAAAACAAAACCCTAAAAAGCACTTTTAAAATAAAAAATTCAAGTCAAAGCTAATCAATAATCACACAAATAGAATAGTTAAACCACGAGTCCCCGACAACGGCGCAAAAAACTTGTTAACACTCTGGCAAGTGTACCGAATCGTATCAAGTAATAATAAATGGTAAGACAAGGTATCCTTTCCCAAGAGACTCACGACCTAGACATTCATTTGGGTTCTCTATTAATTAAGACTTCTAAACAAGATCATGGTGTTTATAATGCAGAAAATAAATATGAATGCAAGTGTTGATCAATTGACTTGAAGAATGCAGAGGTGATTGGTGTATAAAATATGGAATGATTATGTTGTTGGGGTTTCCGACTTATCCTATCCACTGTTATGTATTTATGAGTTAATTGACTTAAAGGCAACCAACCCTCCTATCGCAATGTCTAGGTAATACTGCTTTTGGGAGAATTTCCCCAGTTCTAGATTTCCCCATATGTTTCCATATCGACAACATCAATAATCATGCAATTGAATGAGTTAAACAAAGCATGCTTAGAGCGTAGAGGAAAAACCCTAACAATTAATAAAGTAAAACATTTATAATATAAATCAATTCAATACATGAGTGTTTCAAAGGATTACATCGATTCCCCAACAACAATGGAGGTTTAGTTCACCATAGACATGGTGAAACTATATGAAAATATGGAAAAGAATGAAAGATAAAACCCTAAAAGTTGAAGATCGGAGCTTCCGCATCCAAACTCCTTCTCCAAGGGGTGAAAGAAGTGTGTTTTTGCCTCTTTCTGTCAGAAGATTTGAACCCTAGGTCGTCCAAAACCTTAAATAGTTCATAAAAATAACATAAAACAGGTCCAAGCCCACATTGTCGACGCTCAGCGCCCCAAAATGGCGCCCAGCGGTAAGTGCGACACTCAAATGACGCTCAAGGGTGGCGCTCAAGGGTGGCGCTCAAGCGTGAAACAGTGGTTGCAGAACCACATTGGCGCTCAGCGTTCGCGCGCAGGCGTGAAACGGTGGTTGCAACACCAGACTGATGCTCAGCAGTGGCGCTCAAGCGTGAAACAGTGTTTGCACCTCTAAAGTGGCACTCAGCGCCCCAAAATGACGCTCAGCGCTATCTACGATTCTTCTATTTGCGACTTTTCCAGCCTTTCCTGGCTCCAACTCATTGCTACTTCAACTTCTTCATCCAATTCAGTTTAATTCCTGACAAAACAAGGAAAACTAAGCATGAAACCAATAATAACACCTTTAATTCTCTTATTCTAACAACTTAAGCAAAAACATGATTTCAAGCTAGTTTCTAAGTCATAAAGGTTGTTTTTAATAACAAAGTTAAGTATTAAAATAATGGTTTTTCAACCGTTATCAATGGGTCTATTGTCAATGTCTATTGATGGATGCTGGATGATTCAATTGATAACGTCTACTAATGGATGCTATTTTGCCTTTAGAACGGGATTTCTTTTCTTTTTATGTCTATTTTTTTTATTGTTTTCATTGTTGAACTATATTTTGCTTATGTTTTTATTGCTTTGTTTTGATTGTAGTATAGCTTGATGTACTTGGCTTGAATTAACTGTGCTATAATGGTTTGATTATGCTTGATTGTGTGATAAGTATTGCTTTATGATGCTCCATTATTGTTTGATGTTGAGGTGATGCATGATGTGCTTATATACAGGTGATGACTCACAGTTTGTATGAAACAGATGCTTGAGGTAAAATGTTGATTGAGATACTGAGCAGGATGTTTATCTGAATTCTAAACTTGAAAGTAACCTGTGTGAGGAATGGGGTTCATAGTTTTTTGTGAATAATTGTTATTACTTTGAAAGCATGACTGATTTTGCCCAAATTTTCTATGATTGAACTAATTGCTTGCAGGTTTCATATGATCAAGGCCATCTTTTATTATCCCTTTTTAGCCTACACATGATCTTATCCCAATAAAAAGAGAACAATTTGTTCTAACCTTTAAACTTTGAGCCTTAAGCATGTTTTGAAAACCCTGTTTGAAAATCTTTGCCTTGAGTTAAGTTGAGAACATTTGTGGGGTATTGATGAAGGTTCAAGTTTGGGGTTGCTAGGAAATTTGAGAAAAGAGATCAAAAGAAAAAGTATTCAGCTAAGCAGTGAGCAAATGAAAAGCAAAAGCAAAAGAAAGGAAAAATGAAAAGAAAGAAAAGAAAAACTCAATGCAAGGGAAAGTTGGGAATAAGTGAAGATGGTTCTGGGAAAGAGAGGTTGTGTTTGAATGATGAAATCATAGATGTCTCTCTCAACTCAAGGATTTTGTTGTCCAGAAAAACCAATTTTCTTCTTAGCCTAGCGAAGCTACAAGCCGAGAAAAGACCTTGTGATGAAAACTTGCTTGTGAGTATGATTGATTGTGGTTAAATGAAAGACAAAGTTAATTTGTGTGACATTGTGATAGCAGAGTGAAAGAGACACCATCACTTCACTATACACCTTTGAGTTTGAGTGATACACTTTTGAGTGCTTGAGTGATACACTTTTGAGTGCTTGAGTGAAACACTTTCCTTGGTAAGGAGTAGTTCTTTCAATTCATGATTTCATCTTTTCTTGGTTGATAGATCATTCTTAAGGATAACATCTGTTGAAGTACATGAGCATCACATTGAGTTTGATTGAATTAAGGCATCTATACATCTTGACTGACATCATTATGATGAGTTGATAAAAGTGATTACGTGTCTTGGAATAAAAAGTTTTGAAAGATGCTGAGCCATTGTAGTAATTGTTGAGACAACCTAAGTTACATTTTTTTTTTCTTGAGGACAAGCAAAGTTCTAAGTTTAGGGTTGTGATAGCGGTTGAAAATACAATTATCTATGATGTGATTTTGATACTAAATGTACCCTCTTCTACTTAGAAACTTACTCGAAATCATGTTTTTCTGTTAAGCTGTATGAATAAGAGAGTTAAGGTTGAACTTGATGATTTTATGACTAAATTCCCTTATTTTGAAAGGAAATGAGATAATATGGAAGCAAAGCTGAAGTGCCAAGGAGATGGAGCTCAGAAAGAACTGAAAAAGCACCAGAAAGTAGGAACGCCTGAAGTTTGAGCGCCCTTTTTGGAGCCCTCTGCGCCAAAGCTTACCGCACACCGTGATGGTATCGGAGGGGGTATTTTTCGAAGAGTATAGCGCAACGGAATTAAAACTCAGAGAGCGGGAAGCGTATTCGATCACAATTAAAATTAATTTTGTCCTTTTAGTAAAAATAATTTTCTTTTAGAAAATTAATCAAACAGTTGATATACGTAAAATAATATGAGTGTAGGGAATAAGAAGATCAACAGTGATAATCGATTATATGAAGTGATAATCGATTATTCAAGTATGACTTGTGATAATCGATTATTGCTTAACCATAATCGATTATACTAGTAAAAATTACAATGTTTAACATTTTCCTACTACATTCAAAATCTACAAGTTGCTTTTTTAAATATTTTCCTACTACATCCAAAATCTATAAGTTGCAGCATCATCAAAACACATCTTCAGGTTTTACCAATACTCCTTATTGGTAACACACCACCTGGGCGCCCTTTTTTGGGGTGTTGAGCGCCACTTTTCCTGAAGAACCATGCCTGATTGCCCTTGAGTGAAGCTGAGCGTCAGTTTTAGTATCGCAGCACGCCTGGGCGCCCTAAGTGGGGCGTTGAGTGCCAGCGTGATAAGCCTGGGCTTTGTTTCTGTTTTGATTCCGCTCTATTTAAAGGACCCAGACACCCTAGGTTTTGTATCTTTGGCAGAGGACGCGCAACAACCCACTCTTTTATGCTATGATTAATTTCCGCTGCATAAACAAGTCTTTTACCTTGCGTTTCAAGAAAGTTATAAAGGCATTAGTTTTGGTGAAAAAGATTTTGAAAGTTTTAAATTTTATACTTCACCAATTCACCCTCCTCTTGGTGTGAGAAATTGAGCCATTCGTTTTTAACAATTTCACTTTCATTGTTCTCCTCCAACATCATCATCACACTTTCATCGCTGTCGTCAAACACCATCGTCGTTCTATTGTCGTTGTCCTCCAACACCATCGTTGTGTTGTTGTCGCTCTACTCCACATTTCGTCTTCTCAACGACGTTCGTCCCTCCTCTATTATTCACATTCTTCTATTTTTCACAAGTGGTTGGTCATGGTGGGGTCTTGTGGTGTTTCCTTCACTATACACCTCTGCATTTTCTTCATAAACAAGGTTATCATATGAACTAGAGGCCTAAAATAACATAAAGAAAGGAATTACATGAAACTAAATACCATAAAGAAAGGAATTACATGAAATTCATAAAGATTAAGAAACTAAATACCATAAAGAAAATAACATAACAATCAAACTTAGAGGCTTAAAACCTAGAATTCAGGACTAGGAGAACGTTCAGGAGGTGGGATATTAAGATGACCCTCGATGTTAGATAGGCGAACATCAAGATCAAGAAATTGATCAACCATGTACTCATCAACAGATCGCTGCCACTCATAAATCTCCTCAAAGTGAGTCTTTTGTGCAAGACTCATATCCTCCAATTGTTTAGATAACCTTGCAAAATGTTCTTCCATAGAAGTTGAGGAAGAGGAGGGTATGTTGGATGGTCCAGCATCAGACGGAGCAGCAGCACTTACTGGGTCAGCCATATGAGTGTCCATGTCATCATCTTCATCTACATCAGGATGGTCATCATCTTTGTGAATAAGGACTCTGCCTCTAGTAATGAATCCCATTTGACGAAAGGTAGTATCTCCAATTTCTGATCCCACAGCTTCAATATTTTGAACGAGTTCTCCTTCAACAGGTACACCTTTGAATTCTAAAATCCTAGAAACAAGAAGGGCATAGGGAAGTTGATATGAATGGGATTTTTTGGCTTTTACCATTGTGTCAGCAATGAGAGCATGCCAGTCGATGTGTATGTGATTTAGAATCCCATACAACAGAAGTAAATCCTGCTCAGAGCATTGAGCATGGTTGGTTGCTCTAGGACATAAAATCCAGACAATCAAGTAGTGGATCATCCTTTCTTCAACTTTAAAACCTCCAACCAGTAATTGCCTTCTATTTGTTTGTCGTTCAGGATGACGTAGGAAGGATTGAAAAGTCATCATCCGGTTGAAATCTTCAAGTCCTAAATGGACTTTGACAGCATCATCCCAAATGGAAAGTTGAGCAACATTGGTCCATACATCATCATCTAAAATGATGCGTACTCCCTTGACCTTAGTAGATATTATCCCATCTCGATAGCGCAAGTTGAAGTAGAAGACTCTTATAAGATCAGGATAAATGCATCCTTTTTGTTCTAACAGATGCGTTATCCCCTGCTCAACAAAAGTGTTTGGAAATTGAAAGCCATAGAAGCGGAAAAAGTCAAGACGAATAAACTTTACCGCCATGATCTTCCTTTCTTGCCAAGAATTAACAAAGTCTGCATGTTTCCCTTGATCTGAAATCCATCCATCTATGTTTGCAAGACGTGGTTGAGAAGAAGAGGAGGCTCCAGCTGTTCTGCGACGGTGCCTTCTTGAGTTAGCCATGGAGGAAGAATGGGAAAATGAGATTTTGAGAAGGTGAAGGGAAATGAAGAAGATTTGAGCTCTAGATTTGATTTCAGCAGTATTTGGTTGCAAAGGAGTGTCTAATAATCGATTATGGGGGGCTATTTATAAGAAAAATGGAAAAACTAGCTGTTTATGGTCGTTTATATCCGTTATGGGATGCTCCAACGGCTCTATTTTTGAAACTGTCAGCGCGATAATCGATTATGGCTCGTGATAATCGATTATCAATTCAATAATTACTGCCCAGAATTGCATGATAACCGATTATGCATAATGATAATCGATTATCTGCTCAAGATCTTCCAGAATTGAATTTGATGCATGAATAATCGATTATAACTTAGTGATAATCGATTATGAAGCGTTAAGTTTACGAAAAATGCAAAAATTTGCATAGATTTTGATTCTAAGATATGTCTAACACTCCTAACTCTCTTCTAAGCTCAAAAAATCTATCTTTAGGTAGAGCCTTGGTAAAAATATCAGCTAATTGATGTAAAGTATCAACATATTCAATTTGACAATCCCCCTTTTGAATATGATCTCTTAAGAAATGGTGCCTAATTTCTATATGCTTAGTTCTTGAATGCATGATGGGGTTCTTGGTCAAATTTATCGCACTAGTATTGTCACATTTTAGAGGAATTTTGTCAAGGAAGATATCAAAGTCTTCTAATTGTTTTTTCATCCACAAAATTTGGGCACAACAGTTTCCAGCTGCAATATATTCAGCTTCGGTGGTAGACAAAGCTACACATGCTTGTTTCTTTGAGTGCCATGACACTAAAGAACATCCCAAGAAATGATAGGTTCCACTAGTACTCTTTCTATCAATTTTACAGCCACCATAATCTGCATCAGAGTATCCTATTAAACTAGGTGAGTAGTCAGAGGGATACCAAAGTCCAAATGAAGTAGTTCCCTTAAGATATTTTAGAATTCTCTTAACTACAGTCAAATGAGATTCTTTAGGATTGGCTTGGTATCTAGCACAAACACAAACACTCTGCATAATATCTGGTCTACTAGCAGTTAAGTATAGCAAGGATCCTATCATGCCTCTAAACATGGTTTCATTCACTCCTTTTCCAATTTCATCCTTGTCTAAATAACATGAAGTACCCATGGGTGTACTAGCTTCCTTGCAGCTATCCATACCAAATTTTCTAAGAATTTCTCTACAATATTTAGTTTGGGAGATGAATGTTCCACCATTCATTTGTTTTATCTGTAGTCCTAAGAAAAAGTTTAACTCACCCATCATAGACATCTCAAATTCACCTTGCATTATTTTTGCAAACTCTTCACACAAAGAATCATCAGTTGACCCAAAAATGATATCATCTACATAAACTTGCACGATTAAAATGTGTTTTCCTACTTTCTTAATGAATAAGGTTGAATCAACCTTTCCTCTAGAAAATTCATTTTCAATTAAAAAGGTACTAAGTCTTTCATACCAAGACCTAGGTGCTTGTTTAAGACCATAAAGGGCCTTTTCCAACTTGTAAACATGATCAGGGAATTTAAAATCTTCAAAGCCAGGAGGTTGACTAACATACACTTCTTCTTTTATAAAACCATTTAAGAAAGCACTTTTTACATCCATTTGATATAGTTTAAATTTCATCAAAGATGCATATGCAAGTAATAATCTAATTGCTTCTAACCTGGCTACCGGTGCATACGTTTCATCATAATCTATACCTTCCTCTTGACAGTAGCCCTTTGCAACTAGCCTTGCTTTGTTCTTTGTGATGTTTCCATCCTCATCAAGCTTGTTCCTGAATACCCATTTGGTTCCTATGACATGATAATCATCTTGCTTTGGAATAAGTTCCCAGACTTCATTCCTTTCAAATTGGTTTAGCTCTTCTTGCATAGCAACGCACCACTTATCATCTTGAAGAGCTTCCTTTATATTCTTGGGTTCTATCTGAGACACAAAAGCTACAGTTAGACAAAAATTATTAAGATTATGTCTAGTAGTTACTCCTTTTGAAATGTCTCCAATGATGTTGTCCAAGGAAAGTCCTCTTGGTTGTTGATAGCTTTTAGAATCAACAGCTTGAGGTGTTTCTTGAAGTTCTGGAGGATAGTTCTCATTTAGATACATCTCTTCAAGAGCTTCCTTTAAATAATCCTCATCACCTGCAATAGGTTTGTTTGACTCAAGAGGGTTTTCCTCAAGGTCCACAATCTCATCAAAGACAACATGCATTGATTCTTCAATTGTCAAAGTTCTTCTATTAAATACTCTATATGCTTTACTGGTCAAAGAATATCCTAGGAAAATTGCTTCATCAGATTTTGCATCAAATTTGCCTAGATTATCTTTTCCATTATTCAAGACAAAGCATTTGCACCCAAATATTTTCAGGTGAGATACATTTGGTTTTCTACCATTCAACAATTCATATGGAGTTAATTTCAGAATTGGCCTAATAAGCATCCTGTTTAACACATAACAAGCAGTACTAACTACATCAGGCCAAAAATATTTTGGCACATTAGATTCATTCATAAGGGTTCTAGCTAATTCTTCTAATGATCTATTTTTCCTTTCAACAACACCATTTTGTTGGGGAGTTCTAGGTGCAGAAAAGTTATGTGCTATGCCATATTCTTCACAAAATTTATCAAATGACTCATTTTCAAATTCTCCACCATGATCACTTCTCAAAGTTTTGATTTTCAAATCTTTTTCATTTTGAATACGTTTAGCAAAAATTTTAAATGCTTTGAAAGCTTCACTTTTCAGAGTTAAAAAGAAAGTCCAAGTGAATCTTGTGTAATCATCAACAATTACAAGAGCATAGTAATTTCCACCAAAACTTTTAATTCTAGATGGACCAAATAAGTCCATATGCAAAAGTTCTAAAGGTTTTGATGTTGAAATCATGCTTTTGGATGAAAATGAAGATTTGGTTTGTTTACCTTTTTGACATGCAGTGCATAATTTGTCTTTCTCAAATTTCAGTTTAGGCAAACCAATCACAAGATCTTTTGAAATCAATTTATTTAAATGTTGCATATGAATATGTGCAGCTCTTTTATGCCATAGCCAAGGATTTTCTTCTTTAGCAACTAAGCATGTTATACTATGATTAGATGCACTTTCAATATCAATCAAATAAATATTGTTATGCCTAACACCTTGCAAAGCAATATCAGCAGAATCTTTAAAGTAAACAGTGCATTTATCACTTTCAAAAGTTACCTTGAGACCTTTGTCGCATAATTGACTTATGCTTAAGAGGTTATGCTTGAGGCCTTCAACATATAGCACATCTCTTATAGTTAATGTATTTCCTCCTCCAATGTCTCCGGTACCCTTGATTCTACCTTTGTTGTTATCCCCATAAGTCACAAATCCTTGCTTTTTCTTCTCAAAAGAGATGAATCTTTTCTTGTCACCGGTCATGTGTCTTGAACATCCACTGTCAAGATACCACAATGACTTCTTTGACTTAGTAGATTCCTACAAAACAAATTAGCAAGAGTTTTAGGTCCCCAATCTAATTATGGGTCCTTGAGGTTAGTTCATGCAAGTATAAATCATTTTACAACTTTAACCCATGCATATTTACCATTTGGAACACCAAAATGTTTAATGTTGCATTTGTTTGATGTGTGTCCATGCTTCATACAGTAAAAACAACAAGCATTGCTTACTTTGTTTTTAATAAAAGTCCCTTTTTCAACCCAAACTCTACGAGTTCTTCTTACTTTGGACTTATTTATTTGATGCATATTTCTATTTTCAACATTGCTTTTCTTAAGGTTTATCTTAGCATGTGAATTATTCTTGGTTTCCTTTGCAAGTAAGTTTTCAAGTATATCAATATCAAACATATGATTCTTACAAGACAAGCATTCGACAGGTTCAATAGTAGCATTTGCATCAGATAATTTTGTTTCTAAAGAACTAACTTTATTTCTTAAGACAACTTCATCATCAAGCAACTTTTCATAATTCAATTTTAATTCATTGTGCTCTTTCTTAAGTTTTTTATGTGCAGCATCAAGTTTTTCAGATTCAATCAACAATTCACAGAAGGCCTTTTGCATGTCTAATTCACTAGATTCAAAGCTGGAATCACTTACTTGGCTTCCAGTATCTTCTGAGTCAGCCATTAGACAAATATTGGCTTCTTCATCTGAATCACTTGATCTTGTTGAGCTAGATGCATTGTCTTCCCAAGCTATGTATGCTTTCTTTTTCCTTTGAATTTTTCTTTCCTTCTTGTCTTCACTTTTCTTGCTTTTTGGACACTCAGATTTTACGTGCCCTCTTTCTCCACAACCGAAGCACTTTACGTTTGATGGAGATTCTGGACTTTCTTTCCTATCTTTGTGAAACTTGTCCTTTCCCTTTGCTTTCATGAACTTTGCAAATTTTTTTATCATCAAGCTCATGTTTTCTTCATCATCAGAATCATCTTCTTTGATCCTCTTAGAGCTTTTTCCTTTAGATATTTCAGACTTGAAAGCTAGAGTTTTCCTTTTGCCTTGATCCTCTTCAGTAGTCAATCTTCTCAGCTCAAGTTCATGCTCACGGAGCTTTCCAAACAAGATTGGCATTGACATCTGAGTAAGATTTTGAGATTCCGAGATGGCAGTCACCTTTGGTTGCCAAGACCTGTCCAGAGATTTTAGAATTTTCACATTAAGTTCATCAGTATCAAAAGTCTTACCCAACCCTGTTAAATGATTCAAAATATGAGTGAATCGTTTTTGAACGTCAGAGATAGTTTCTCCAGGTTGCATTCTGAACATCTCATATTCCTGAATGAGAGTGTTCTTCTTAGCGCGCTTCACGTCCTCTGTTCCTTCATGAGTGACTCTGAGGACTTCCCACATTTCCTATGCTGTCTTACACACTGAAATTCTATAAAATTCATCAAGTACAACAGCAGATGAAATTATATTGCAAGCTTTAATATCAAACTGAGCTCGTCTATTTTCTTCAGTAGTCCAATTAAAATAAGGTTTTTCAGTCTTTACACCATCAACAGTATTCATAGGAATATAAGGGCCATTTTGTACAGCTTCCCAGATACCTCTATCAACAGACCCCATAAAAATCTCCATTCTCACTTTCCAAAAAGCATAATTATCACCAGTAAACAATGGAGGTCTGTTAATGGAAGCACCCTCAGCATATACATGGTTTTGATTGTGACCGGCCATTTTCGCAAATATTTTTTTTTGAAAAACTATCAAAGCAAGCTTTGATACCAATTGATGGTATCGGAGGGGGTATTTTTCGAAGAGTATAGCGTAGCGCAATTAAAACTCAGAGAGCGGGAAGCGTATTCGATCACAATTAAAACTAATTTTGTCCTTTTAGTAAAAATAATTTTCTTTCAGAAAATTAATCAAACAGTTGATATACGTAAAATAATATGAGTGTAGGGAATAAGAAGATCAACACAGAATTTTTATCCTGGTTCGAATCAAAAGATTCTACGTCTAGTCGTTAATCACTATAAATAGTGATTAACCTTTTTCACTAAAAATGGTTTAACAGATTACAAGATAATGAACAGGAATAAAATGAAAAGAACCACTCTACCAACTTGAAGAGAACCGCTCCAGCAATCGACCAACGATTCACAAGCTTCTCCTTTCACAAGACCAGGCAGAGCACCTTGCTAACTTGAAGAGAGTCTGCTACGACTATCAATACACGATACGCGAGCCTCTCCTTTCACAAGACCAAGCAAGGGAACAATGAACAAAAAGCTCTCTAAGAACGTTCCTCTGACACACAGTGTTCTAAGCTTTCTCAGTTCAAAAAACGTTACCTTCTGATTTCTCCAAATCAAATTATATAGCCAAGTACACTGAGTGCCAAAGGTCAGCTCTCAACTGCCATGAATAATCGATTATTGTAAGTGATAATCGATTATTCAAGTTCGTTACAGGTTTTCAAAAATGTGATAATCGATTATATGAAGTGATAATCGATTATTCAAGTATGACTTGTGATAATCGATTATTGCTTAACCATAATCGATTATACTAGTAAAAATTACAATGTTTAACATTTTCCTACTACATTCAAAATCTACAAGTTGCTTTTTTAAATATTTTCCTACTACATCCAAAATCTATAAGTTGCAGCATCATCAAAACACATCTTCAGGTTTTACCAATACTCCTTATTGGTAACACACCACCTGGGCGCCCTTTTTTGGGGTGTTGAGCGCCACTTTTCCTGAAGAACCATGCCTGATTGCCCTTGAGTGAAGCTGAGCGTCAGTTTTAGTATCGCAGCACGCCTGGGCGCCCTAAGTGGGGCGTTGAGTGCCAGCGTGATAAGCCTGGGCTTTGTTTCTGTTTTGATTCCGCTCTATTTAAAGGACCCAGACATCCTAGGTTTTGTATCTTTGGCAGAGGACGCGCAACAACCCACTCTTTTATGCTATGATTAATTTCCACTGCATAAACAAGTCTTTTACCTTGCGTTTCAAGAAAGTTATAAAGGCATCAGTTTTGGTGAAAAAGATTTTGAAAGTTTTAAATTTTATACTTCACCAATTCACCCTCCTCTTGGTGTGAGAAATTGAGCCATTCGTTTTTAACAATTTCACTTTCATTGTTCTCCTCCAACATCATCATCACACTTTCATCGCTGTCGTCAAACACCATCGTCGTTCTATTGTCGTTGTCCTCCAACACCATCGTTGTGTTGTCGTCGCTCTACTCCACATTTCGTCTTCTCAACGACGTTCGTCCCTCCTCTATTATTCACATTCTTCTATTTTTCACAAGTGGTTGGTCATGGTGTGGTCTTGTGGTGTTTCCTTCACTATACACCTCTGCATTTTCTTCATAAACAAGGTTATCATATGAACTAGTATCTACATTATAAGAAAAATAATGGGTCGCATTTGGATAAATTATTTATGCACAACAGATGAGTAAAAGAGTGGAGTAAATCAACTTTTTAAAGTTGCGAAGATGAATGTGTTGGATAATAATGGAAGATTCTATTGCTCGTGTGTTAATTGTTTGAATAAAGGAAAACTACCAACTAAAGTTATTCGAGAACATGTTCTTTGTGGTGGATTCCTAAAGGGCTATTCAAAGTGGACATGTCTTGGTGAATTAATAGACATACTAAGTGTAAATGAGTCTCAAGTAGAAGTAAAATAAATTTATTTAGGGATGAGTGATCAATTAGATGACATGATACCTTCCAACGTGCTCATGTGTATGAAAATTTGTCAAGTGAAGCAAAAAATCCTTCATATCCAGAATTCACTAAAATATATTGAATTGACAATGGTATTTAAATTGTTCAATGTGAAGGTAAGAAATGGATAAACTGATAAAAACTTCACAGAATTGCTTTAGTTGTTGAGTGACATGCTTCCTGAAGTTAACACATTGCCAACACACAATTATGATGCGAAGAAGATATTGTGTCCCATGGCCAAACTATTGTTTCCTGTACAAGAGCGAGCTGTCAAGTTATATCATTGTCCACAATATATGGTATCACAATACAAACAAAAAAAAGGGTGAGCCTAAATGTGATAATAAGGGTCCTCCTACAAAAGTCTTGTGGTTTCTTCTTGTTATTCCATGTTTGAAACGCTTATTCAGTAACCCAAAACTTATGAGATGACATGTAAATGGACATATAAAAGATGAGAATTTCAGGCATCTAGTAGATGGTTTGCAATGGTAGAATATTGATTCCATGTTTCCCAATTTCTTTAATGAGTCAAGGAACATTAGGTTTGGACTTGCTATAAAGGGAATGAATCCATATGGCAACTTGAGCAGTAAACATAGCTCGTGGCTTATGATGTTAGTGATTTACAATTTACCTTTGTGGTTGTGCATGAAATACAAATATGTGATGTTATCCTTGATGATCTCTTGTCCAAGACAACTTGAAAACAACATTGATGATTATTTAACCCCATTAGTTAAAGATTTGAAGATGTTATGATAGGAAGGTGTTGATATGTTTGATGTGTAAGTTGGTGATTCCTTAAGTTTCATGCCATGTTATTTTGTAAAAGCAACAACATTTTAGCTTATGGTAATTTAAGTGGCTATAACATTACGGATCACAAAACATGTCCTATATGTGAAAAAGGCACATGTCACCATAAACTACAACATGGAAGGAAAATAATATATCTTGGACATTAGAGGTTTCTTAATACTAACCATCTATATCATAAATTAAAGAAAATATTTAACGGGTGTCAAGAAAATGAATTAGCTCCAATGACTTTGAGTGGATCACAAGTATATGAGCTAGTGAAACATATTGAGGTTGTTCTTGGAAAGATGCAAAAAAAGGCACTTGAAGCAACATATGGAAGAAACTATCAATTTTCTTTGATCTCTCTTATTGGAAGGTACTTGATGTGAGACATTGTTTAAATGTTATGTATGTTGAAAAAAATGTCTCTAACAATATTATCAAAACACTTCTCAATACTCATATAACGATTTATAGTTATTTAAAGGTTGCATAGCCTTTACAGTTTCAGCCTCCAAATCCACTCCAATGTTAAAAAACATTTGTCTAAAACATAGGAAAAGGTAACGATAACTTGGAAAACCTTTTTCCTTAATCATTATATTTCCCTAACACGACCCAAATTATAATTATTATTATTTTATTATCAATTTATATATTTTAGTGTTTAGGATTTAGCTAATTAGTGGTTGGTCGAGCTATTTTTGCCATAGGAAAGGTGTGTTCTAGTTGGGTTTTCACTTCAGGACTTTAGCCTGAGTTGTTCTCAAAACAAGGCGAGTTGTTTGCCCTACTTATGTGTTGATTTGGGTGACTTTTGATTGCTAATAATTCATGCTATGATGGATGTGTGGTTTCATGTTATGATTGTTGGTGGTAGTGTATGCCCAGTGTGATGGATTTGCCTACTCGTTATGCCTAGTAAATTCTGAATTGGCTTTTTCGGTCGTGCGATGTGGGAAAAAGGTTCTCTTCGGTCGCGCGATGAGGAAGATGATGGATTAGGGTATTGCACCCTATCACCTGTGGGAGACAGTGGAGAGGGGAATGATGTTTCGCCTTGACTCTAGCACATTGTTGACTATATTACCCGATGTACGATGCGCCAATATTTTTATTCTTAAGTCCTTGAGGAGTAGGGAAACACGTCCTTTATTTGAGAGGGTAGGATGACTTGAACCACACTGTTCGGAGGAACAGGTGTGTACGATAGGGTATGGGAGGTAGACAATTGTGTTATGTGGTTCGTGATGGTGATAATGTTTAGGTAACTTTGTTTGTTTTGATATCATAATTACTATGTAATGTTTTGAGTTATTTGTTGATGATTCTACTAGTAATTTACCATTATTTGTTGTTTTTTGTGTTTGTGCAATGATCATATAAGAATTTGCTTATAGGGAGCAGATGGCAATGCAGATGTCTCTGATGCAGTTTAAAGTTGTGAGAGGATGGGGAAGAATGTGGGATTTTTTGTTAAGTTGTTGATTTAATAAATTTTGAAGACAATGTAATCTAGGTGTTATTTTTGAAGACTTATTTATGTTTTTCTTTTATTTCCACATGTTAAAATATTAAAGTTTTTATTAATTATGTTTTTTCGCATGCATAAATATTCATATATTTTGAAATTTTATCACAACTCATGAAATCCTGAAATGAGCTATTACATGGATCATCTGGGAGGTTAGAGTGATATCTTACGTTGGTGGAACTCACGTATTAAAAATAGTTATCATTCTAGCATCGGGATGACACGTATGAAGCTTTGTTTGATAGAAGATGTTGAACACCTCTATGTTGTTATCAAGATGGGGAAATAATTACTATAGGTCCTAAGTTGTTGCAATAAACTACGGTGAAAGTTAAGATGACATAGGAACGAATGTGAGAAACTCGTGAAGACTACTTGAGTTTGAGGTGAGAGATCATGTGTTTCTTTAAGTGACATGAACGACACGAGTTGGGAAAGCTATCAAATTGAAGAAGCCATATCTGAAGTTTCTCAGACCTTATCAGATCATCACAAGGATTGGGCCTGTAGCATATGAGATTTCGTTAACATCGTAATTGGCGAACTTGCATGACATTTTCCATGTATTGCAATTGAGGAAGTATGTACCAACTTTTGTTCATGTGTTGAAAGCGGATGACATTCAAGTTAGAGAAGACTTATTTGTGGAGGTTGAACTGATACCAATGTTGGATGCTCATACTAAGAAGCTTCGTGGCAAAGACATGATTGTCCATTGGGACAGAGGAAGCCATGAAGCAACATGGGAGTTTGAGGACATCATTAGCGAGGCGTACCTGTACATGTTTCCTGGTAAGTCCACTTTTCAAGGATGGAAATTTTCGGGTTGGGGAGAATATAAGACTCGGGAAAAGTAATTATCTAGAAAGGCGATGGGTGTAGATATAATGAATTAAAATAATAAAAAAATAAGTACTATCGAAAGATGTTTAAAGCTCCTTGTTATAGGTTGGTGGTCATGGGTTCAATTCTTGCTATGTGCACTATATATGTTTATTAGTTTTACTATTTGTTTATATTTAAGTGTGGTAAGGGTAGTTATGTTTATTGGTCATTTTGATCAATTTGTTGTGATGTTTTAGTGCTTTGTTTTGGTTCACGTGTGTTGATAGGGGGAGTTATACCTATCATATATATCTATGTATTTTATGATGACCAAAAGAATGGTTTTATGGTTTCTTGCACAACAAATGACATAACACTTACTTTATCTTTATTGTGTTTGTGATTGATGTATGAAATCATTATTGGTAAATGAATCATGAGTTAAACACATTGAATGTTTCATTTCTGGTAGAAATAATCTGTTAAGCAATGTATATAATTGTTATATTTCTCCAAACATCACTATATGCTTAACAAGGGCAAATACATGTGTAGTAATTGTTAAACCCTCGACAAGTGTAACCGAATCGTATAAAGTAATAAACCTGGTAAGACCAAGTATCGTTCTCCCAAAGGACTCACGACCTAGACAGTTGTGTGGTTTGTTGATTACCTAAGACTTGTAAAACCGATTGATTAAGATTTAAATGCAAATACTCAAAAGTAAATATGTATGCATGGATTGATCAATGGTAAGAAGAAACAAAACACGTGAATTGAAATATATGGATGATTATGTTGTTGGGGTTTATCAATTTCATCCTTATCTAGTCTCATGTATTTAGGAATTCATCTTTCTTCATTAATTGTTAATGCCACTTTCTAAATTACCTTAAACCCGATGTCTCGGCGAAGAAAGCCTAATCATAATCACTAGTTTACAATGTCTTGTCTCCCTAGCAATTAATCATGCATTATAATGAACAGAAGCTTAAAGGCAATCAACCATCATACTCCTATGTCTAGGTTTATATTACTATTGGGAGGGATTCCCCAGATCTAGATTTCCCCGTATGTGTCTATATCGACAAAATCAATGATCATGACATCGAATGAGTTAAACAATGCATGCTTTGATCAAAGAGGAAAAACCCTAACAATTAATGAAAGAAAGCATGTATCTTAAAGAAGATTTTGAAGAACAAATTCCATACATGAGAGTTTCAAAAGGATTACATTGATTCCCCAACAACAATAAATGTTTAGTTCACCATATTCATGGTGAAACTATATGAATTACAATGAAAGAGTGAAAAGATAGAACCCTAGAAATATGAGAAAGGAGCTGTAGCATCCAATGTCCTCCTCCAAGGGGTGAAAGATGACTGACCTAGGTTAACTAAAACCTTATATAGTATTCTAAAAATTACATAAAAGTGAACCCAAGCCCATCAGAATGCCGCTCAGCGGTAGTTGCGTGTCCTCTATTCCACCCCTCAGCTGCAATTCTACCCCTCAGCGGTGTTATCGAGTCTTGAAGAACATAGCTCAGCGGTAATTTCCACTGAGCGGCACTTGGTTCTTCTATTCTTGTGCACTTTTTGTGTCCTTTTCTGATTCCATCTCTTTCCTACTTCTCTTCTTTCATCAAATTCATCTGAAAATCTACAAAAACAAGGAAATCAAGCATAAAACCTGTCCAACTCTCTTATTTACAAAAACATAAGCAAAAGCATGATTCCAAGCTAGTTTCTAAGTCATAAAGGTTGTTTTTGATATCAATTTTAAGTATAAAAATAACAGTTTTTCAACTGTTATCAGTAATCGATTACATAAGTTGTATAATCGATTAAAACACATTGTTATGGCAATATGTGTTTGATTTGTGCATTTATCTGTTTGGAATGGAAATTGATTTGAAAATTTGCTTAAGTGTTGAACATAACCGATTACATAAGTTTCATAATCGGTTAAATATGTTTCTTTTGTAAAAATCAATTTCATTTAAAGCCTGAACTATTTCTAATGGTCATATGAATTTATTATTGGCTTGTATGAATTATTTAATCGATTGCATGCACAGTAAAATCTGGTAAGTCTAAAAAAAAGCAATATATTAAAGCAGAAGGAAAAGTTTAATAGATTACATAAGTTTCGTAATCGATTAAATTGCGTCAAGATTAAAAAATCCTACAAATAATTGTCTTGCGCGCTATTTCAAACGAATCTTTTGTGAAATCAATTTCATAACAAACATTGTGATTAATTTTTTATTGCAGGAGCGTCATAGAACTGTCTTGAAGAATCAAGGATCAAATTTAGTTTTACACATCAAGATTCTATCAAGAAAACTGGGTTGAAGTGTTTTGATCATATCTGCACTATTGAAGTGTTGCTGTGAAGATCAGTTTCATCATTTCCAATCTGTGGATTATGTTCTTATGCAGGTGTGCTACGAGGAAAGAGTTGTTGTGTTCTCATTAAGAGTTGGAATTGTTCTCAAGGTGTAAAGAATTGTAAGTTTTCTCTATTTTTGTAAGATTGTGAGAGTATTCACATCTTGTTACTATAGTGATTTTGAGTGAGGTGAGAAATACATTGAGAGGGGATATCCCTGTATTCTTGTAACTCTATCATTATAGTGGAATCCCTTCAACTAAGGTTGTTGAAGGAAGACTAGATGTAGGATTGGTCGAACTAGTATAATTTGCTGAGTTAATCTTTCTCTATCCTTTCTCTTTTATTGATTATTCATCATACTTGTTTTATTGATTTCAAGAAAACCAAAGATTTAGAAAAGAACAATTTTAAGGAAAAATTCAATTCACCCTCCCCCGTCTTGGTTTGAGATACAAGACATCACTTTTTTAACAACGTGGTTTGTGTGGCGTATGGAAAAAGGGTCATTGGGTTTTGGCATGAAATCATTAAACCATGATTTGCAACAACCTTCCATTTTGTGTTCTTCCAATCTTTTCTTGTAGTGCAATTATGCTCCATTTAAATTCTTTTTCTTTTCAAATGGTGCAAAACTTGTTGTCCCTCTTTAATTTAATGGTCATTCATCGTATGTTTTAGCAGTGCGAAGTTTTATCTTTCTATTCCAATAGTTGTAATTAGAGGTGTAGTTTTCTTCTTCCAATAAGCATGATATACAATGCACATTCTCTTTTCCAATCATCATTTGTAAGCAATGTAATTCCTTTGTACTTTTTATATGAGTGGTAAAATGCTTTCATCCAATTCTTACACCATATACCTCACAATTTCTATTGTGCAGCGTGATTGAGGCATTTAATAGGTTGTGGTGCATTCAGATTCATAGACCATGTGTTCCTTATTAATCAACACAGTTCTTTATGCAACTTCCAACTTTTATAATTTATCATCAAAGAAGTTCTTTAATTGTTCTCTGCGAGTAACAAGCCAATTTTTGAGATCCCTAGTATACTAAAGAGATTTCCTTAATCTTTCTTGCATGTGTTACATCAAAGTTTTTTTAATGCGGCACAATGTTATCTACTTATTTTTTATGCCATTGCACGATCCGATGCCCTCCTTATTTTCTTCCACTAAATATCCTATTTATCCTAGTTAGATCACACACGTTTTAGTTTTTTTTTTTATTTCCATGCCATTGAAATATGCAATAAACACTAGAAGAACGGGGTAGGGGTGGGGAGGGGGAGGTGCCGCTATGAATGGTGTTTTTCAAATTCTTTTACAAAGCAATGTCTAATGAATTATAAGGATAATGTATATGAGTTCTAAAATGTTTAGACGCTGGTTTTTAATGAGATATGTGAATGGAAAGCGCTTTGGATAGGAAAGAAATAAACCACAAATTTTTATACTGGTTCACTCAACCTAAACCACGTCTAGTTCTCCCTTAAGAACACTTAAGGAGTTCAACTAATCTTTCCAATATTACACAAGTTTTTCCTCTCTAGGATCTCACCAAGTATTCTCACCACTCTTGGTTACAACAACTAGTAGCACCAATCGTAGTTTCCTAGTTAACATGACTAGACGAGGGGTTTTTTTCAAATTCTTTTGCAAATCAACCTCTAATGACTTATAGGGATATGTATATGAGTTTTAAAATGTTTAGACGATCATTTATAATGAGATATATGAACGGAAAGTTGATAATGATTGAAAATACCGTTATCTGTGATGTAATTTTGACACTAAATGCACCCTTTTCTGCTTAAAAAGTTGCTTGGAATCATGTTTTTCTGTTAAGTTGTGTGAATAAGAGAGTTGAGGTTGAATTTGATGGTTTTAAGACTAAATTCCCTTGTTTTGGCAGGAAATGAGATAATATGGAAAGCAGAGATGAAGTGCTAAGGAGATGGAGCTCAGAAAGCCCTAGAAAAGCACCATAAGGGAGGAATGCTAAAAGCTTTGGCGCCATTTTGGAGGCTTAAGCGTAGAAGATGGACGCTCACTGCCCGGTCGTCCCTTTTTGGGAGCTTGAGCATCAGAAGCACGAAGCTTGGGCGCCCCTTTTGGAGGCTTAAGCGCAGGGAACCATCGTTCACCACCTAGGAGCCTTAAGTGGAGCGCTTGAGCGCTAGTGACGAGCCTTGGCCTTCTTTCTGTTGTGTCTTCGCTCTATTTAAAGGACCCAAACATCCTAGGTTTTGTATCTATGGCTGGAGGAGCGCAGCAACACATTCTCTCACTCTCTAGAGGCGGATTTGGATGCGAGAGCTTCCATCTTCTACTTTTAGGATTTTTCTATCTCATTTTTCTCCATTATTCATCTAGTTTCACCATGTCTATGGTAAACTAAACTCTATTTGTTGTTGGAGGATGATGTAACCTTATGAACTCTCATGTATTTGAATTGATTCTTAATAATATATGTTTTTTCATTAATTGTTAGAGTAATTCATTTGTGTTTATTACATGCTTTGTTTAACTCATTCATAGCGTGATGTATGAATTGCATGAGTGCCGGGAGGTTCCTTACAATTCAGGTTCTTGTTGAATTATTCCCAAGGGTAATATTTCACAGTGATGAAGGTATTGTCTTGGACGTCTTAAAGCTCTTGATCTTCACATTTTATTACTAGGAATGCTAGGAATTGCATGAAATTGTGATTAAGGACAGACTTATTTCGTCGAGGGATCGGGTTTAAGTGATTTAGTGAGTGATGTTAACATTAATGCATAAAGAAGAATTCTTACATACATGGGAGGGAACTTGTTGAAATCTAACCCCAACAACTTACTCATCTCATATTAAAAACAACATCCGTTCATCACTATGCTATTCTACTATTGATCAAACTGCATTCATATTTAATTTTTGTCTTTGCATCTGAAACCAATGATCTCGTTCTCTTTAAGTCTTAATTAATCGAGTTATCACATGACTGTCTTGTGCCGAGAGTCCTTTGGGATACGATACTTGGTCTTACCATTTTATATTACTTGTGATTCGGTAACTTGACGATTCATCAATAAGTTTTTGGCGCCGCTGCCGGGGACTCACGGTTTAAACTATTCTATTTGTGTGATTCTTGATTAACTTTGACTTTATTTTTAATTTTTGTCTTATTTCTAATTTGTGTTTAGTGTAGTTTTTTTTTGGTTTTTATGCTAACAGTGTGTCTTATTTTTTGTGTCTATTGCTTATAGGATGTACTTTGGATAAGGTAATTTCAACCACGGGTGGAAACCTCACTCAACTATGGGACCAAGTCATTATGGACAAGCTGATGGACAACAACAATGGCAACAACAACCCTTTCTATCAAAAGAATGGCTAAGATGGGTGACACACTACAACAGTTAATGCAGACATCTGATTCTCATCATAAAAGCACTAAACCAGCATTCAGAAGGATAGAGAGGCATCTCTGTCACATAATTCAAAAGCTAGATGTTTTTGGAGGTAATATGAAAGTAAACCCCAGAGAGGAGTGCAAAGTTTTTGTTTCCAGAAGTGGCATAATTTTAGATGAGAGAAAAATAGAGAGAAAAGAAAAGGAAAGGTTGAGTGAAAAAGAAAAAGATGAAGAAGAGAAAGAAAAAGAAGAGAGTTAGAGAACATAAAAAGAAAAAGAGAGGGAAGAGAAGAAAAAAAGAGAGGACAAAGATGAGAGAAAAAAAAAGAAAGAATTTGATGGAAGCTACTCCAAGATGCGCAGAAGAAGCTCCACAATGCAGAGAATTGGCAGCGTGGCATAATTTTAGATGAGAGAAAAATAGAGAGAAAAGAAAAGGAAAGGTTGAGTGAAAAAGAAAAAGATGAAGAAGAGAAAGAAAAAGAAGAGAGTGAGAGAACATAAAAAGAAAAAGAGAGGGAAGAGAAGAAAAAAAGAGAGGACAAAGATGAGAGAAAAAAAAAGAAAGAATTTGATGGAAGCTACTCCAAGATGCGCAGAAGAAGCTCCACAATGCAGAGAATTGGCAGCGGATTGAATGAATCAGTGGAGTTACGGAGTGCACGTAAGGTGTTTGTGAATATGCTGGAGGTGTTGAGTGGCTGTGTTTGGTAGAGTTCTAGCTCAGTAGGCTTTCCAAAGGGGAAAGAAGCTAGATGAGGTGCAAGATAACAATGCACAAGGTTGACCTTGAGAGTAAAAGCTGAAAATTGGCAGCATTTCCTTACTTCAAATCAAGTTACATTTACAAGATGGAAGCTACTCCAGGATGTGCAGAAGAAGCTCCACAATGCAGAGAATTGGCAGCGGATTGAATGAATCAGTGGAGTTACGGAGTGCACGTAAGGTGTTTGTGAATATGCTGGAGGTGTTGAGTGGCTGTGTTTGGTAGAGTTCTAGCTCAGTAGGCTTTCCAAAGGGGAAAGAAGCTAGATGAGGTGCAAGATAACAATGCACAAGGTTGAACTTGAGAGTAAAAGCTGAAAATTGGCAGCATTTCCTTACTTCAAATCAAGTTACATTTACAAGATGGAAGCTACTCCAGGATGCGCAGAAGAAGCTCCACAATGCAGAGAATTGGCAGCGGATTGAATGAATCAGTGGAGTTACGGAGTGCACGTAAGGTGTTTGTGAATATGCTGGAGGTGTTGAGTGGCTGTGTTTGGTAGAGTTCTAGCTCAGTAGCTTTCCAAAGGGAAAGAAGCTAGAGAGGTGCAAGATAACAAAGCACAAGGTTGAACTTGAGAGTAAAGCTGAAAATTGGCAGCATTTCTTACTTCAAATCAAGTTACATTTACAAGTGATGAAGCTCTCTATTTATAGAAGAAGGAGAGCTTCTAAAATATTGTGCAAGTTATTTAAATGTGCACATGCTGTAAAACAGATGAGGAAGCTTGGGAGCAAGCTATAATGCCAACTCAGCAAAGCAATTGAAGAAGATGGAGTTGTTGTCTTTGGTGTTGAACGTAATGCAAAGCCATGGGCACCAACCATCCATTTGTGCTTCTTTGCTTTACTTACGTGGCAGCCTTTTAAGTTGCATAGACATGGTTCCTCCCTTTTATTAATATTCTACAAAAGCAATGTAAAAGTATTTAGCAAAGAGAAAGAGGACTTAGTAAGTAATACTCCATAAGAGTAAGGTAGTGAGTGCTCCCTCTTCCTCTTGGATTCTCTTGGACATGGCTCTTGTTAAAGGTCCTATGTGAAGCTTAGATGGTCCTCCATCAGTCCCTCCCTCTTGAAAAAGATCTGTCCTCAGATCTTGGGAATCCTGTTGGGCATCTCCTGTGAAAGGAATTAAATCACAAATGTTAAAAGTAGGACTGACGCCATAACTTTCAGGAAGGTCTAATTGATATGCATTATCATTTATTTTCTTGACCACTTTGAAAGGACCATCACCTCTTGGGCTTAATTTGGATTTACGTTGAGAAGGAAATCTTTCCTTTCTCAAGTGAAGCCAAACTAAGTCTCCCTCTTTAAAGATTACTTGTTTTCTCCCTTTGTTGTTGTAGTCAGAATATTTTTGAGTTTGTTTTTCAATATGGGTTTTAACCTTTTCATGTAACTTTTTGATAAACTCCGCTTTAGAAATACCTTCTTTATGAAGAAAAGAAGATGAATCTGGAAGAGGAAGTAAATCAAGCGGTGTGATAGGGTTAAAACCATAAACAACCTCAAAAGGAGAAAGTTTAGTAGTCTTGTGAACTACTCTATTATAAGCAAACTCTATATGAGGTAGATGATCATCCCAATTTTTAATATTGCCCTTTAACATTACCCTTAATAGAATTGATAGAGATCTATTTACTACTTCTGTTTGCCCATCAGTTTGTGGGTGACATGTAGTAGAAAATAGTAGTTTAGTTCCTAGCTTGGCCCAAAGTGTTTTCCAAAAGTAGCTAAGGAACTTAACATCTCTATCAGAAACTATAGTTTTGGGTAAGCCATGTAATTTGACTACTTCTTTGAAGAAAAGTCTTGCTATATAGCTAGCATCATCTACTTTGTGGCAAGGTATGAAATGAGCCATTTTACTAAATCTATCAACCACCACAAAGATTGAATCAAACCCCTTTTGAGTTCTCGGTAGACCTAGGACAAAATCCATACTAATGTCCTCCCAAGGGGTGCTAGCTATTGGAAGAGGAAGATAGAGTCCATGAGGCATGACTTTAGATTTAGCTTGTAAACAAGCTATGCAACTAGAACAATGCTTTTGGACATCTATTCTCATGTGTGGCCAATAAAATTTGCTTTTTAAAGTATGAAGAGTTTTATCAACTCCATGATGGCCCATGAGTCCTCCTCCATGACTTTCCTTGATAAGAAGCTTTCGAATGGATCCTTGGGGTATGCATAATTTTCCTTTATTAAAAAGATACCCCTCAGAAATATAGAATCCGTCGAATGGCTTCTTAAGACAAGATGCATATGTGGATGCAAATGTAGGATCAGTTTCATAAAGTTGCTTAATGTCATCAAAACCTAGTATTTGTGATCCTAAAGTAACTAACAATGCATGACGTCTAGATAGAGCATCCGCAACAACATTAGTACTTCCCTTTTTATGTTTGATGACATATTGAAACTGCTCGAGATATTCTATCCACTTGGCATGTCTTTTGTTCAGCTTTCCTTGCCCTTTAATATACTTGAGAGATTCATGGTCAGTATTGATAATAAATTCTCTAGACACCAAGTAATGCTCCCAAGTTTGCAATGCTCGAATAAGGGCATATAGTTCTTTGTCATAGGTAGGATAATTCAATGTAGGTCCCCTGAGTTTTTCACTAAAATAAGCTATGGGGTGACCTTCTTGTATAAGGACAGCTCCTATTCCTACCCCAGATGCATCACATTCGACTTGAAAAGCTTTGGAAAAATCAGGTAAATGTAGAATGGGTGCATGTGTTAACTTATGCTTCAAGGTCTCAAAGGCTAGACTTTGCTTTTCATCCCACTTGAATGACACATCTTTCTTTAAAAGTTCATTGAGGGGAGCAGCAATAGTAGAGAAATTTTCTACAAATCGTCTATAGAAACCTGCTAGACCTAGAAAACTTCTTACTTCTCCCACTGTTTTCAAGACAGGCCACTCTTGGATAGCGTTGATTTTGCTAGGATCAACATGTACACCTTCTTTCCCAACTTTGAATCCCAGAAAAATGACACTCTCTTGACAAAAGGTACATTTGTCAAAGTTGGCAAATAAGTGATGTTGTCGAAGTAAAATCAAAACTTTCCTCACATGGTGAAGATGTTCTTTAAGACCTTTGCTATAGATTAGAATGTCATCAAAGTAGACTACAACAAAGCTGCCGATGTATTCCTGAAGGACATGATTCATTAGTCGCATGAATGTACTAGGAGCATTGGTTAAGCCAAAAGGCATGACTAACCATTCATAGAGGCCAAATTTGGTCTTAAAAGCGGTTTTCCATTCATCTCCGTCTTTGATTCTTATTTGATGATATCCACTTTTAAGATCAATCTTGGTGAACATGTTTGCTCCATGTAACTCATCTAACATATCGTCCAACCGAGGAATAGGGTGCCTATACTTGACTGTAATGTTGTTGATAGCCCTACAATCTGTACACATTCGCCAAGAACCATCTTTCTTTGGGACTAACAACACTGGCGCGGCACAAGGGCTAAGACTTTTTTGTATCCACCCTTTTTCCAATAAATCATGGACTTGCCTCTCTATCTCTTTGGTTTCTGTAGGGTTAGTCCCTATAAGTTGGCCTATTGGGAAGACTAGCTCCAGGGATCAAATCAATCTGATGTTCAATTCCTCTAAGAGGTGGTAAACCACTTGGAACCTCTTTAGGAAATAAATCATCAAATTCTTTCAAAAGTTTTTGTAACCCTTTGGGAAGAGAATCAAGTGGATGATTTATGGAAACAAGTGCCTCTTTGCAATAGAGAAGAAAGTGAGGTTGTCCAAGAAAAAGATTTTTAGATTGTTTTGTTGGGACAACTACATTGGTTGAGGCACTTTCTAACAAACTCAAATTCGTCTCTTTCGAAACTGCTTTATTTTTGAGCTTTTTCTCACCATCCAATTTTTTTTGGGTTAAATATGTTTTTAGTCCCTAAACTATTGACCGTTTCTGGTTTTCGTCCCTCTTCCAAAGTAGGGTACAATTTAGTCCTCAATCTTTAAAAAACGTTCGTTTTAGTCGAAAAAACGAACGTTTTGAGGACTAAAACGAGGACTAAAAACAAAATTTTGAGGACTAAAACGAACGTTTTTCTAAAGAATGAGGACCAAATTGTACCTTACTTTGGAAGAGGGACGAAAACCAGAAACGGCTAATAGTTTAGGGACTAAAAACATATTTAACCCATTTTTTTTTGGGTTAAATATGTTTTTGATCCCTTAACTTTTAGTGAAAATTGAAATTAGTCCCTCTTCAAAACTTTGGACTAATTTAGTCCCCAAACTTTAGAAATGTCTGAATTTAGTCCTTTTAACCAAATTTTGTTAACTTTATTTGATGTTTCAAACGCATTTCTAAGTTAACATTGAAGCAGAAATGTGTCAAATAGTATAAACAACTCAAATGCTATCATGAAACACACTTGAAACAACAAATAAACCTAACAAAATTTAGTTAAAAGGACTAAATTCACACATTTTTAAAGTTTGGGGACTAAATTAGGCCAAAGTTTTGAAGAGGGACTAATTCCAAATTTCACTAAAAGTTAAGGGATCAAAAACATATTTAACCCTTTTTTTTTAAGTATTATTTGATCCTCTCGTACTTGTGATGGTGTAAGAGGGCTCAAGATAATCTTTTTGCCTTTGTGTTGGATGGTGATCTTGTTGGTGACCCATCATGCAAAGCTTGTTTGTCATATTGCCAAACAAGAACCACTATCCACAATCATAGAACAAGTTTTATCAAAAACTTTGCAGCGTGTGTGGAATAGGTTTTCTCGTTGAGATTGTTCTAACTCAACATGCTTTGCTTCAAGGAGTCTCCTAACCATAAGAACATCTCCATCACAAGGTGGAGCTTCATGTTCCTCTTCAGATGAGGACAACTCAGATGCACTAGAGGTTGATACCTCACTATGAGTTTCATGCTCAAGGATATAGGTTGACTTTTTGAAGTGACACTCAGTTGAATAGTGTCCTCTAGCTCCACATTTAAAACATCTAGTCTCCCTACCCTTGGGATCTCTAGTTTGCTCTCTTGGAGGCCGTTGTTCCTTTCCTTTAGAGTTCTCTTTTTCTTTTCTTAGCTCTCTATCCTTGCTTTTGATCTTATCTTTCTCTCGTTCTCGCTCTCTCTCTTTTGATTCTTCATATCTTGGAAAACTACCCTCCCTCTTAAGATCTCTCCTATATGAAGATGTAGTAGGGTAGGATCTATTTGTGGAAGCTTTTCTTCTGTTTTGTTCTTCCACTCGCACACATAGCTGGACAAAGTCATTTAGATCTAAGTAAGGTAAGAGTTCAACCTTATCTCTAATCTCATAGTTTAATCCACTCTGGAATCTAGCTATGGTGAATCGCTCCTCTTCTTTTATCCCAGCTCTTAACATGAGTAATTCTAACTTTTGCCGATATTCCTCAACACTCATGTTTCTTTTTTGAAGTCGATGAAGCTTGTCCATGACTTCTCTAGCATAATAGGTTGGGACATGCCTTTTGTGTAAGGCTGCTTTCAATTCATTCCAGTATTGGATGGTGTAATCGCCATGCATCTTTTGATCTCTTATGATGGATGTCCACCAATAGAGGGCTTCTCCTTGAAAGGTCAAAGTAGCTAAGGTCACTCGCCTCCTATCATCTATGTGGTAGCACTCAAAAATCTGTTCGACCTTCATCTCCCACTCAAAGTATTCTTCTACATTGTCTCGTCCAAAGAAGGGTGGAAGGTCAAGTTTAGGTTCCACAGGATGGTCTCGATGGTTATGATGACGCCTAGGAGGGCATTGATAGTGATCATAAGGGTGATAACTATGGTGATCACTATGTTGGGAATGATCATCATGATCATGGTTTTGCCGATGAGAGTGATCCCCTTGTGAATGCCCTCTTTGAATGAGAGTAAGATTGGCGACCATTTGCCTTAGTTCATGTAACTCAGCCTTGGTTCTATTGAGTTCTTCTCTCAACTCTATGTTGTCCTGATCATGATTGGTGTTACCTTGAACACTAGAGTGACTCATGCTTGTGAAGTAGAGAAAGTGTTTTCACAAAATTTGAAAGCCTTGCACAAGTATGAATCAAAACTTTTGGAAAAGAGGATTTGTTTGTATTTGGTGAATGACTTCTATAGAGATTCTAAAGGTGAAGAAACCGAATAGCTCCCAGGAAGGAGAGGTGAGTCACAACGGACAAGCTTAGAAACCTTGTCCTTCCTTAGCCAGAGTGTCTCCTGACGTTTCTGACCCAAGTTTCTAGATAGAAGTCTTTCAAAACCTTTTGGAATTGATGGACGAGAGCCGAGGAGAGGGCGAAGGTGCGTGTCGTGAACTCCTCGAAGCTTCCTCCAGAGAGATGAAGACGCAGCGGAATGAACTAAGAAGCTCGAGATTGAAGGGGAAAACGGAGACCGGACACTGGAAAACATAGGATCTAGGTTTTAATCGGTGGAAACACTAATCGGACACGAAGAAACCCTAAAATGGTGATGAGACTCAATATAAACTGATTAATCGGTTCAAATGACTCGGATGTTCGGTGAAAAGTGAAGATTGAAGGGATTAAGGTGTTTGAACGGTGGAAAATGGTGGAAGGAAGCGGAAACCCTAGAAGAAGATGAGGAAGTGTGGTGAACGAAGAGAAGATACCTTCGAAGACGTGTATGGAGTGTGGATCTGTGGTCGAAAGAGAGAATGATACTCTCTGAGATGTGGATGGATGCGCGAGATAATGAAACGCACAAAGAAATGAGAGGCGCGGTTCTGTGCGAGAGTGAAGGAACGAGAAAGAGACTGAGGTGTGCGTGTCTGAGGCGCGAGGGACAAGAGGACGCGTGTGCTGACGCCACTGACGCGGATTGGAGGAGAGGTGGCAGTGAAGGATGCAGCGTGGAGGAGTGAGAAGCACAATGGTTAAGGTGGAAAAATGAGAGAACGAAGAAGGTGCTTGGAAGGTGGCTAGAGGGAGTCTTTGGACTCTCTAGCCTGACTTTCAAGAGAGAATAGTTTCTATTTCAGAAATCCTAATTCTCATTAATCTCAAAAGTCCCAATACAAGAGAGGAGTTGGGTATTTATAGTAACCCAAACTCCTTAAGAGCTAAGCTAGGAAAAGTAAAAATACAAAAGGAAGACTAAGCCAAGTAGGATTCCATCATGCCCTCCCTCTTAAGAAAAGATTTGTCCTCAAATCTGGCAATCGCCTTATGAAGAAGCTCCACACCATCTTTGGGAGCATGGCCATCTTAGAATGGCCTTATTCTTTTAGATCTAGTTTTCTTCCTCCTGGATCAAACACGAATCTGCAATACACATCAAATATATCTTCGGTTAATATCAATCCAAGAAAGAATTTTTCTTTAAAAACAAGAGAATAAGAACTTCTAATACTTTGATTAGTAATCTTTGAAAATCTTAGAAGTCCAAATTCAATTTTATCTTGAGTTAATTGTTTTCTTAAAGATAACAATAACTCAAGATTTGAATTGTCATATTTTGAAAATGTTTTCATGACAATTGGTTTGAAAGAGAAGTCAAAAATTGAAAAGTAATCAATTATTGGAAAAGAAGTAAAGATTTGGAAACCTTCCCTTTTAGGTTCCACAGTCTTTGAAAGAATAGGATTTGTCATCAGTAACAATTTCTCCTTTTCTTTCTTCTCTCTTTCTTGCTTTTCTCTCTTCTCTTCTTCTTTCCTTTCTTCCTTTTCTTTTCTCTCAATCTCTTTTTCTCTTTTCTTATCCTTGATCTCCTTAAGTCTTGCCCCAAATTCTAATTCTCTACGAAGAAACCCATGATCCTTTAAACTCTCAAGAAAAAGTTTTCCATCATCAATGCAATCCCTAATTAATTCTAGGTTTCTTTTAATGCTTGAAGGCACAAACTTTCTTCTCATGCAAGCTTTTAAATCATGCCAATCATGTATGGAGGACTTTCTACCTTTCCTAACATGATATTGTCTTTCATCCCACCACTCACTTGCATGCACTTCTAACTTAGAGAGATATATACTAAGAACATAATATTCATTCTCTTCATAAAACCAAGGATTTATTTTATCAATTTCTTTCTCCCAAGCTAGGTATGTTAATGCACCTATGTCGTTACCAAATGATGGAAGATTCCTAGCTTTTTTAAACATTTCATCAACTTTATCTAACCTAGAAGACCTATATGAACCATAAGAAGACATCTTTGTTTTTAAAAGTTTTCTTAATCTAAAGGGTTCAAAACTTTCACTTAGACAAGTCCCAGGTAAGAGAGGTGAGCTAAAGAGCTGCTTAAGTACCAAGTCTTGCCTTGCCAGAAATGTCTTAGGCTACTAACTAATTACCCCTTAAACTAAAATCACCTTTAGAAACAAAGTACACAACTCAAACAATTAAGCACAAATAAAAGACTAGACTCTCGGACTCTAATGTGATAAGGCTTAGAGTTTAATCCCTTTTAGCCTAATCATCCTAACCGTGAACACAAAATCAGATAAACACAACACTTAAGAATCCAGCGGACTCTAATGACCCCTACGAGAAACACAAATCAAATCACACATTCATCTATCTACCTATGCTAAAAAATAAAAGCAAATAAAGTTGCCAAGAGTTTGAAAGAGCACCAAGGACTCTTCCAAAGAACTTGGACTTTATAAAAGGCCCTTTTACACAACAAAAAAATGAAACTAACAGTAGGCTAACACAAGCCTATTACAAACAAATTAAAGGCAAACAATTACAAAAGAAAATAACTATGCTAGGCTGCTACGGTCTTGGTACTGGTCCACTTCATGCTCAACTTTGTTGTTCCACTTTGTGCCTCGGCTATCAATTCTCTTGGTCTTTCCTGATCAGTTTCCTACAAAGTAAATGCACAGATCTTCAGTCAAAATTTCCTTAGCTAAAAAACAGATTACACAAGGTGATGTGTATATATATATGGCAGTAAGCACTTCCCTTTTCTCGGTCTTGTGCCCTTGATGGAGTCACAAAGAAGATGTCTTTTGCTCTCTAGGAATAAACTGCAAGAAAATCACACCCAATTCAGCAAATCACAACATCCAACAAATTGCAAGCTATAACACAAACAATTTAAACAAACAGAAGCAATATAGCTAAGCAACTTCCCTAATTAATGCTATTTCTAGTTGTTGGCTTTAGTGGACTTTGTTGTAGGTTCTTCCTCGTGCTCAACTAATCAGCAGATTCATTCTTCACTTGTAGACATCCTACACTGCATTCTTGTAACTGATGCACTAGCTATATGACACCAATTAAATCAGGTCTACACATCTACACCAAAAACAGTAGATACACCACATGATACAATGCAGGAAAAATGAAGAATAAGTTGGTTCACAATTAAATGACCAGTATAGCCTGTATAGCAAATCAGTGAATTAAACTGGTCATAATCAATGGACCAAACTGGTGGCAACAATGTTCGAGATTAATCAAAAGTAGCAGACCAATCTTATCAAACCAATGAAATACAATGTGCAGCAGTATGTACAGAAGTATGTGTAATCAGGAATTGGCAATTAAAACAGTGTTGATGCAACAAAATGAAGAAGTTCAAAATGCAATCAGAACAGGTAAAGTAGCAGTGATTCAACAAACAAATTAAGGTTCAAAATGAATGCAAGAGCAAATTAAAATGAGTACAATCACAACTGCTCTAGTTTGATCACTCAAACTCCTTTTCCTGCACAATGCACAGTCAACAACACAGTTAGATGAACAATGAAATTCTCTATTTCAAATTGCCAAGGAATTAGGCCAAGTCAGCTTATAAAACTCACAACACTCAGGCTTTTCTTTTGAAATTTAAAGCACATAAAAAAAATGAAAGATTTCGAAGGGAGATTCTCCCTTGGCAGTTCAAGGCTTGAGAGTCTTTTAGACCACCACCACCTAAGATGCTACCAAGCACACAAACCTCCTTTCAAATTCCAGAAATCCAGAGTATAACAAGCTTCTTAATCAAGAATGGCTAGGCTAAGGTCAAAATCAGAAACCAGAACAGAACAACCACAAATAAGGACAACACAGCAGAGAAACTGACTCAAGATCAGATTATGAAAGCAAACAAAAGCTCAATTACAGAACAGCAGATCAGAGTTTACACGTGCACTGAGACAAAACCAGAGTTATCAACCAAGACAAGCAAGAAACAAAGCTTTTGATCAAAGTAAGCACAACAAATAGAACCTATGGAATATAACTAGAACAGATTTTAAAAACAATAAAAAGGACTTAAGTTGAACCAATTATGATTGAAGAAAGTTATATCTGATTTGATTTTGGCAGAAATAGTTTACTGAAACAGTGAACAATATTGTGAATTGCACCAGTTCTCTTTGCTCTTTTTTTTTTCACAATTTGATAGCCAAATGGACGAGTTGGATAACACTTTAGAACTTGCTATTTTCAGTCACAATTCACAACAGATCACCTAATCAGTTTTTGCAATTTAATCAAATTTTTGCCAAAAGGAAAGTAAACATGGTTCAACTCAAAAAAAACAAATCCAAAGGAAAACAAGAGGTTAATCACTCTCAGCCACAGTTATAGTTTCAAATACCACTGGTTTAGGCTTCCTTGAGTGACCAAAAATGTATTCTCAATTGCAGAATTGATAGCAAAGTGAAAACAGTGAATGCACACTATGGCTCACAAACTCAGAAGTTCAAACTAAATTCAATCACTGTTGTAAACAGTTTTAATGCAATTCTGCAGATTCAAATACCTCAATAGATGCCAATGAAACAAAGTCAATACTGGAAAAATTTTGAATCAGAACTTGGCAAAGAATTTAAAACCAAGTATGAATGACTCACAGACTCTTCAAAGCAAATTCCAATTTCGGTGTAATTGGTGAAAAAAACAGTGTTGATGTTAATCATTTGCACCCGAGCTCACAATTGAAATTCATCACTCATTTGGTGTGCAATGACATTCACATTCAAACACATTTCAGATCATGAATCGCACAATTAGCACATGATACATCAACCAATGCTGCCACTGAAATCTGTCATCGAACTCATTCAATTGAATGTCACGGCTCTTGATGATTGACCAGATTCAAACAAGGCAGATATCAAATCAAATCATGAATTGGAAATTTGAAAGGTTAAACTCAGATTAAGAATAACAAAATAAAACAAAGCACAAGACTAAAACATGACAGAAATGGATTTAGAAAATAAAAACTCAAATAAAGTGAAATCACCGAATAAAATGAAAATAAAACTCAAAGTAATGACTCAAGGCACAGAACAAATCAGAACACTCAAGACAATGAAGGAAAATGATGAACAACTCTGAAATTGAACGAAACAAAACACAAAGAATCCCAACGAGACAAAACGAACAAAGGATGACATAAAACAGAAACGCGAATCATAATCAAAATGAACAAAAATATGAATCAAACAAGACCGAATCGAAACAACTAAACTTGGAATCAAGAGAAAACAACGGGAAAACAGAGACCGCGAGACAACTTACCTCTGAAGCGTGCTCGAACCTGAGCTCTGAATACCACTTGATGGACGAGCGCCGAGGAGAGGACGAAGGTGCGTGTCGTGAACTCCTCGAAGCTTCCTCCAGAGAGATGAAGACGCAGCGGAATGAACTAAGAAGCTCGAGATTGAAGGGGAAAACGGAGACCGGACACTGGAAAACATAGGATCTAGGTTTTAATCGGTGGAAACACTAATCGGACACGAAGAAACCCTAAAATGGTGATGAGACTCAATATAAACTGATTAATCGGTTCAAATGACTCGGATGTTCGGTGAAAAGTGAAGATTGAAGGGATTAAGGTGTTTGAACGGTGGAAAATGGTGGAAGGAAGCGGAAACCCTAGAAGAAGATGAGGAAGTGTGGTGAACGAAGAGAAGATACCTTCGAAGACGTGTATGGAGTGTGGATCTGTGGTCGAAAGAGAGAATGATACTCTCTGAGATGTGGATGGATGCGCGAGATAATGAAACGCACAAAGAAATGAGAGGCGCGGTTCTGTGCGAGAGTGAAGGAACGAGAAAGAGACTGAGGTGTGCGTGTCTGAGGCGCGAGGGACAAGAGGACGCGTGTGCTGACGCCACTGACGCGGATTGGAGGAGAGGTGGCAGTGAAGGATGCAGCGTGGAGGAGTGAGAAGCACAATGGTTAAGGTGGAAAAATGAGAGAACGAAGAAGGTGCTTGGAAGGTGGCTAGAGGGAGTCTTTGGACTCTCTAGCCTGACTTTCAAGAGAGAATAGTTTCTATTTCAGAAATCCTAATTCTCATTAATCTCAAAAGTCCCAATACAAGAGAGGAGTTGGGTATTTATAGTAACCCAAACTCCTTAAGAGCTAAGCTAGGAAAAGTAAAAATACAAAAGGAAGACTAAGCCAAGTAGGATTCCATCAGGAATGTAACGATGTTATGCCCCTAATAAACCAAACGAAGGTTTGTCGATATGGTAGCGCACCTAGCTATCACGGAGACGTAGAACACAAATATTCAACAAGCAAAAGAAAGGAAGTATGAAATGAATGGAAAAAGAAAAACGGCCCTAAGTGAAAGTGCAAATGACACTTGGAGCCACTTGACACACTTCCACACTAAGATGCGCAACTAGACTACTACAATGTTTAATGGAGTACTTGGAATTGCTTGATAAGCATTTTCCCAAGTAAGTCAAGTTTCAAAAGCAAAGAAGAATTTACTACAAAGGTTCCGTGATAGAATGCCACTTATACAATGAAGTGTAAGACAATGTAAACAAAGCCAAGTGTGGCAGCAACAGCTAAATAAATGAGCGGAAATGTAACTTTAAAGTGGTGTTTTTCTGCTGCAAGGAAGTGCTCGACAACCAATGGAAATTGCTCTTAAAGTCCACTTGAAGCAATGTTAGCAAGACCTCCACTCCTTAAGATGCTACCCCTTTGATAAGGCCTAGCTGGATGTTAAAACTCCACCACCAAATGATATTCCAGCACACCAAAATTCACAAAACCCGTGAGTGATGAAAAGCAAGGTGCATCCAATTTAAATGCAGAATTAATATGACAGCAGATATGGAAGTCAAGAAAAGGTGATTTCTAAACACTTTGGGGCTGGAATAAAGGCTAGCACATAAAAGGAATCTAAGATAGGGTCTAGAACAGATTAGAAAAGCAAGAAAAAACTCAAAACAAAGAGCAAATTCAAGTGCAGTGAAAGTGTTTGATGAAAATGCCAAACTGTTTGACAAAATGCCACAAAGAACAGCAGATTTTGGTGTTTTCTAGTTTTGGATTCGTGAACACTGGATTGCAGGGTTTATGTACTTTTTGATGCTTTGAATTCACTTGTATAATGATTCAAAAATGGTTGGAACAGAGTCCCCTAGCTTTTGCCAATCCAAATTTCAAATTGAAACTTTTAAAGTATAGAAAACAGCAAAGAAATGCATACTACACCAAAAATGTGGCTGGAAAATTGGAACAGCAGTGTGCAAAACAAATGGCAGTGTATCAAAGGCTCCAATGATATGTCAAACAAGTTTATCACAAATTTTGATGTGTACAAACACTTAGACAGCAAAGAATGATACAGCAGCAGCAAATCAGTAGTGCACTTCCCAATTTAGACAAATTAGATGTTTTAGGAAGTGATTTGGCACAAAGGTGTAAAAATGACCAAATGAACAGTAAAGATGAACTTTGATGCACCAAATACATGTATAGAAACAACCAAACTGTGCCAAAATCTACTGAATCACAATATGACTTGTTGAGTTCCAAATTTCAAGGAAAAATGGGAAGTCAAACTATGATTTTGCAGATTTAATGAAAATGGACCAAGGCAACAGTTAAAACAAGTTTCAAATGGTAAAATACACTTGTTCAAATGGTCACACTACACTGAGTTCACCAAATCACTGTGATAGTTGCTCAAAATGTAGAAAAATGCATTAATATTGGTTTAGAATGTTGAAAACAGCATATTCAATGATGGCTGGTTCAATCAAATGCACAAGAAAGATCCTAATCCACTAGACCTAGTTGCTGATTACCAACTAGCACATTAAAAAGTGACCTAAGACATGGCAAAGCTTACAACACGGTGCAAAACTGAAACAAAATTCTATGACAGCAGTAAAATCCAGATTTAATCAACTCAACCATGCATTTTGCAATTCTGTGATTAAAATGAGTTGCTAGACTTCCAGCACTGCTGAACAACACCAAGGAAACTTGTTCAAAGCTTAAGAACCAACAAATCTGGTCTGAAACAGCTTATAGCCAATGCACCAGATTTGGAAAACAGATTATGAAGAACTCAACCACTCATTTTGGAATGCAATGTGTAGTACTGATTGTTAACACTTGAAACATATGTGAAAGAAACAAACAAACTTGTTTCAAGCTTTAGAATCCAAAAATCTGGACAGAAATAGATTATAGTAAATCAAACCAGAAAATGAGTTTTTCTGCAGAATGTGGACTGGAAAACAGTGTACCATGCTTGTGAGCTCAAATGATCAAAGCTGACTTTCTATCATTGCTTTATAGATCAACATATAGCTAGCAAGTGCACTAGATTCAATGAAAAACGTAAAAAGAAAATTCAAAACTGAGCAGATGCAATACGTGATGACAGATTAAAACTGCAAAAACATTTGCACAAGACTTGACAGAAACTGAAATTGATTTATAAAGCTGAATTTGAACTGAAAGAAACAAAGTGCACGGATTAAAATGATGAAGAAACACTAAGGAACAACTGAATGAACACAAACAACAAGCTCAAGTATGAATTAAGACAAACAGAATTGAAAAAAAAAATCAAAAACAGCATGACAGTAGAACAACACAACACGGACAAACTGGAAATGAATGAAAGAGCAACTTAGCTCTTGCAGTGGCAGCGTGGAAATCGACTGGCTCTGGATGCCAAATGATGGAAGCTACTCCAGGATGCGCAGAAGAAGCTCCACAATGCAGATAATTGGCAGCGGATTGAATGAATTAGTGGAGTTACGGAGTGCATGTAAGGTGTTTGTGAATATGCTGGAGGTGTTGAGTGGCTCTGTTTGGTAGAGTTCTAGCTCAATAGGCTTTCCAAAGGGGAAAAAAGCTAGAGGAGGTGCAAGATAACAATGCACAAGGTTGAACTTGAAAGTAAAAGCTGAAAATTGGCAGCATTTCCTTACTTCAAATCAAGTTACATTTACAAGTGATGAAGCTCTGTATTTATAGAAGAAGGAGAGCTTCTAAAACGTATTGTGCAAGTTATTTTAAATGTGCACATGCTGTAAAACAGATGGAGGAAGCTTGGGAAGCAAGCTATAATTGCCAACTCAGCAAAGCAATTGAAGAAGATGGAGTTGTTGTCTTTGGTGTTGAACGTAGTGCAAATGCCTTGAGTACCAACCATCCATTTGTGCTTCTTTGGTTTTCTTACGTGGCAACCTTTTTAAGTTGCATAGACATGGTTCCTCCCTTTTATTAATATTCTACAAAAGCAATGTAAAAGTATTTAGCAAATAGAAAGAGAACTTAGTAAGTGATACTCCATAAGAGTAAGGTAGTGAGTGTTCCCTCTTCCTCTTGGATTCTCTTGGACATGGCTCTTGTTAAAGGTCCTATGTTAAGCTTAGATGGTCCTCCATCAGAATTGTATGAAAAGCCCCTTCCTTACCCAAAGAATTATTCTAGGAAGGAGAAAGAAAAACAGTTTGAGCGTTTCATGGAGATTTTTAAGAAATTGGAGATTAACATACCTTTCTCCGAAGTCTTGCAACAAATGCCTTCATATGCTAAATTTTTGAAGGAGCTCCTCACTAAGAAAAGGAAGTACATTGAAGAGGAAACCATTGAAGTTCAAGGAAACTGTAGTGCCATCATACAAAAGCTTCTACCCCCCAAGTTGAAAGATCCAAGAAGCTTCACCATTCCTTGCTCTATAGGGAATATCTTGTTGGAAAGGCATTAATTGATTTGGGATCCAGTATCAATCTCATGCCACTCTCCATGTTTGAAAAGATTGAAGGTTTGGAACTCAAGCCTACTCGAATGAATCTTCAACTAGTAGATAGATCTTTGAAATATCCTTATGGTGGAGCTGAAGATTGGATTGTGAAGGTAGATAAATTTTTGTTTCCTGTGGACTTTGTTATCATGGAGATGGAGGAGGATGTAAATGTGCCTCTTATTCTTGGGAGACCTTTTATGAAGACTACAAGAGTTTTGATTGATGTGGAAAACAACAAACTGAAGGTGAGAGTGGAAGATGAAGAAGTAAATTTTCATGTTTTTGAAGCTATGGCTCACCCAAAGGATGAAAAGGAGTGTTTCCATCTTGACACTCTTGACAAAATTTGAATGATACAAGAAAAAAAAAGCAAGTGATAGTTTTCTTTTAGAGGAGATACTAGTTGACACTTGTGAAGAATTGAATGAGAAAGAAGAAGAAGTGATTGATGAGTGCTTGGATGATTTGAAAGAAGTCCCTTTGCATAAGATGGAAGAGATCAACACAGAAGAAAAAGTCAAGGAAAGAAAATTGGAGCTGAAGATGTTGCCACCACACTTCAAGTATGTGTTCTTAGAAGAAGGGGGGAATAAGCCAGTTATCATCAGTAATTCTCTCTCTCCCAAAGAAGAAGAAAAGTTGGTTGAGATACTAAAAGCCAACATAGGAGCTATTGGATGGTTAATCTCAGATCTCAAAAGCATAAGTCCAACGTATTGCATGCACAAAATATTTATGGAGGATGATTACAAACCAGTTGCTCAACCACAGAGAAGGTTAAATCCAGTGATGAAGGAGGAGGTGAGAAAACAAGTGCTAAAGTTACTTGAGGCTGGTATTATTTATCCTATTTCTGACAGTGCATGGGGAAGCCTAGTACAGGTGGTACCAAAGAAAGGTGGGATGACAATTATTTATACTGTTCTAGATTTCATTTTCGTTTTAAGTGTGTCCTGAGCAGTTGCTAGCTCTATTTTGATCATATAAAGCAATGGCATCATGTCTAGCTTTGATCATTTGAGCCAATTAGCATTGCAAATATTGATTCCAATAGCAAAATCTGCATAAAACATCATTTCTGGATTAATTTGATATCATCTGATTTTCATCCAGATTTGATGCTTTCAAGCTTTGTCCAAGTTTGCCTAGTGATTTCAACTGTGTCTAAAGTAATTCCAACTCATATTCATCACAAAATAGCAAAATTAGTGGTTGAGTTCATCACAATCTGGTTCCAAATTCTGCATTAAAATTTAATTCTCGGTTCATATGGTTCAAATTGTTTCTGACCAGATTTTGTGTCTCTAAATCTTGGTGCAAGTTTGTTTGGAGTTTCTAAACATGTTTCAAGTTGTACAAACTCAGATTAACCACTGATTTGTCAAAAGCATAATTGAGTTGATTCAAAATTCTCTAAACCAGTGTTGTCACAGTTTTTCCCAAGCTTTTTGCACCGTGCTTATAGTCTTTGTTTGGTATTAGGTGCTTCAATTCTGCTAGCTATTTATCTGCAGTTAGATCTAGTGTTTTAGGCATTCTTTGAGTCTTTAATTGTGCTATCCAGCTTTGAATCCACTGCTTTCTCAATTTTGCAACAGTTTTAGTGCATTTTTCTGCACTTTTAGCAACTACAACTGTGTTTTGGTGACTCTGCCTATTTCAGTGCAGTTTCAACGTTGGTGCAGATGTATTTTACCTTTTGAAACTTGTAGTTACTGTTCATTTGGTCAATTTTACACCAGCATTGCAAAATCAGTTTCCAACCATTGAATTTGCTTAATTTTTGTAAGTAGGCTAGTGAGTTTCGGGTGTGGTCTTTTTCCTTGTTGTTTGATAGTTTGAACACCTTCAATTTTGCATATAAAGTTGCTTGAACCATTAGTTCTGCCATAAAACCATTGCAACTCATTTTTGCATCTCAAAGCACTATTTTCACATCACTTTTCTGGTGTAGAATGATTTTTTTGTGCTGTTTGGCATTAGCCATATTCTAATTTTCATTTTTGGATTGGAAAAAGCTGGGTTTAAGTTTCCAAATACATTTATATGCTTATCCAAGTGTATAGAAATCATAAAAATCAATTTAAACCCTGCAATCCAAATTTGAAAGGTCAAAAACCAGAAACACAAAATTTGCTGTTCTTTGTGGCATTTCATCAAATAGTTTTGAATTTTATCAAACAGTTTCGAAGCACACAATTTCATCACTGTTTTGAGTCTTTTCTTCCTTGTTTAATCTGTTCTAATGCGTCTCCTAGGTTCCTTTTGTGTCCCTTCTGTGATTCCAAGCTTACATTCACTTGAATTCAACTTGTTTGGCTTCCAATTTGTGCCCAAAATCTGTTCTGTGAAAATTCATTTCTGGTGCAGCAGTTGGTTTTTGTTGACTGTTTGGTGTTTGTTTTGGGTGCTGTGACGAATTGGTGCAGCTGTTTTACCTCAGATTCCTTGCTCCAAGGGGGTAGCATCTTAGGAAGTGGATGAGGTGTTAAAAGGGCCACAAGCTTGGACTCCAAGTGCACTTCTTTATTGTTGTTCCAACACCAATTTCAGCAGTAGTTATAGCAACCATACCACCTTTTTGCTCATGATTTTGGACCAGCACTTTGTGAAACAGTAGCCACACTTGGCTTTGCTACTTTTGTAAAAATTTTACTTGTAAGTTCGGCTTGGTATCACGGAACCTTTGTAATTTCTTTCCATTTTGTGTTCATTTTCAACTTAAAGTGGCTTGGAAAAATGCTTTTCAAGCAATTCCAAGTGCACCATCAAACATTGTAATAGCTTAGTTTCCACTTCTTAGTGTGAAAGTGTGTCAAGGGGCTCAAAGTGTCACTTGCACTTTCACTTAGGACCGCATAGCATTTTCCATTTGCATTGTTTTCCTTTACTTTGCTTGCTTGACTTTCATGTTGTAAGTCTCCGTGATACATAGGAGCGCGTTTCATTTAGATAAACCTTCATTTGGTTTCTAGGTGCATAGCATTCTTGCATTTAAAAAGTTTTGAAAGATTTCTACCTAGACACTAAGGTAAGAAACAACCAAAGACATTATGGCTAGGCAGGACAAGGTTCTTAAGCTTGTCCATTTGTGACTCACCTCTCCTTCCTGGGAGCTATTTGGTTCATTTTACCTCTAGAATCTTTCTAGAAATCTTTCGCAAAAATCAAAAAAAGTTTTTGATGTCTTGTTATACTTCCTATCCGTCTTCTTGTTCATATAGGTCCTCTTGGTCTTCTAGTTTTGATGAATCCATTAGTTTCAAAGAAATTAAAAGAAAACTTGATGAAGTTAGAAGAAGTACTTGTTCCTTTCATGAATTTGATAGGATTGAGGGTGAATTATATAAACAAGCTAAGGCAAATATTCCATACTGTGGTGCGGATATTGATGCATTAACATACCTAGCTTGGGAAAAGGACATTAATGACATGCATCCATTTATTGCTAGAAAAAGTAAACCTGAATCCTATTTTCATTCTAGCAATAGTGAATCTTATGTCCTTAGTCTCTACACATCTATATTTGAAATGCAAGTAAGAGAGTGGTGGGATGAGAGACAATATCATGTTAGGATAGGTAGAAAATCTCCCATTCATAATTGGTGTGAATTAAAATCTTGCATGAGAAAAGAGTTTGTACCTTCAACTATTACGAGAAACCTCCAATTCTTGAGAGATTACATTGAAGAAGGAAAAATATTTCTTGAAAGCTTAAATGATAATGGTTTCCTTATTAGAGAACTAGAATTTAAGATTAACCTTACGGAGCTGCAAGCTAAGCAAATAGAATTAAAGCTAAAAAGAGACGTTGAGAGACAAGAAAGATAGAGAGAAGAAGAAGAGCGAAAGGAAGAAGAGAGACAAGAAAGAGAGAAAGAAGAAGAAGAGAGTAAGGAAAGAGAGACAAGGAAAGAGGAAAAGAAAAGAGAAGAAGAAAAGAAGAAAGCAGAGAAAAGTAAAGAGAAGGAGCTCTTGATAATGCTGGCAACTCCTACTCTTACCATCACCATGGAACCTAAAAGGGAAGGGTTCTCATTATTTACTTCTTTTCCATTTATTGTGCACTCTTCCATTATTCATTTTTCTTTTAAATCAATTGTCATCCCATATTCTGTGCAATCTTTTTCAAAATATGGCAATTCAAACCTTAAGTTAATGTTACCTTTGTGTAAACAAGTAACTCAAGATAAAAATCCAATAACTTGGGACTATGGAATTTTCCATTTTTCCAAGCCTAAATTTCTGAAAATCTTTTTCAAAAATACAAGACTTTTCTTTTGTCTTCTTATCTTTGTTCACATCTTCTTCATCATACTCATTTTTGCAATCTTTTGTAGATATATTTTTGATCTCGGAGGAACATAAAAACCAAAGTTGTGCTTCTTTCTTTCTTCCCGATTTGAGGACAAATCATTTTTAAAGAGGGATGGAATGATGGCAAACCCTTTAGGGACTTCCCATCCAAAGAAGTATCAACTTTACTCTAAGATCAAGAAAGGGAAGTTGAATAAAGGACTTAATCTTTTCTTTCTAAGTCTTAGAATGTTCTCTTTAACTAAATACATTTACCTTGTTTTGTAGGTCACTAATAAGAGTGGAAAACCATAGCCAATCAACCAAAGAAGCTTGGTGAACTAAGGGAAGCAAAGGAGGTAAAGAAAGGAAGAAAGGAAGTGCTTTTTGGATTGGAAAAGCAAAGCTGATATATAGTAGCATACGGCCAACCAAGCAAACCAGCATTTCCACTTTCTTTTAAAGCATGTTTTAATTGTTTACCGTATGGAACATGTGGCCAGCTGTATAGCTTCTCTTGCACACTTCTTATAGAGCTTCACGTACATTGCTAATATGTTCAGTAGCTTGCTAGGCACATTTCTCTTCATCTATAAAAGAGAAGCCAAATCTTTTGTAATGGTAACTTGAATTGTATAAAGAAATGTTGCTGAATTGTCCAGCCAGTTCTCACTTTCAAGTTCACTGACTTGTGCCTTCTTAGCACACTTATCCTCTAGCTTCCTTCCCCCTTGGAAGGTCGTCTGAGCTAGAACCTCTGCCTACACACTCCAAAACCGCACCAGACAGTTCATCAAACACCTTCCGTGCGTCTCTAACTGCATCTGCGTTTTCCAATTCCGCTGCCACCTCTGGTCCGAGAAGCTGCTCATTCTTGAAGAGTGAAGTTGCTTCCATCACACAACCGCTAAATGAAATATGAAATTACAAAAGTATCTATTAAGAGAGATTATTAATATTCAATATAGAAGACCATCTGAGACATAAGGTGATGGACTGGATGGTGGATGGATGAGGTGATCAATTAATGATAGAAGTGTTCGTTGTTATCTTCTTTTATAGTAGTTCTATATGCACTTTTGTTGTTGCATTCAATATGTTGAAAATCCATAGTACGGGTCGGGCACGGGTAGTGCCTACCCGCAACCCAACCCGTCGAATAAAACTGTACCTGCTACCCGATCTGCTACCCGCACGGGTACACGTTTAAAAAATATCTGCATGTATTTTAAAACACGTGGGTAGCCGCGGATACCCGCAAAAAATAAACAAATATATATTTAATACCTTTCTAAAATAAAATTTAAATAAAATTACAAAAAAAATATAATAAATATAAATTCAATTTTAATTTTAATTAAATTTAACCTAATAAAATATTATTTTATTTTATTTTTAATTAAATTTAATTAAAAGATATATAAATTATTAAACTTTTTTAATTTTTTGCAAGTAACGGGTACCCGTAGGGCGGGTAGTTGATAACAGTTGAAAAATTGTTATTTTTATACTTAAACTTGACCTTAAATACAACCTTTATGACTTAGAAACTAGCTTGGAATCATGATTTTGTTGAAGTTTTGGAAATAAGAGAGTTGGATAGGTTTTATGCTTGATTTCTTTGTTTTTGCAAGTTTTAAGATGAATTGAGTGATAGAAGTGAAGGAGCTAGGAGTTGGATTCAGAAAAGGAAGAAAAAGTGCATAAAAGGAAGAAGTTGTAAGTACCTCAGTCAATTTACCGTTGAGCGGCACTTTGAAGACCTAGAGTCACCGTTGAGGGGCAAAATTGCAGCTGAGGGGCAGAATAGAAGTCACGCACTTACCGTTGAGCGGTATTTACCACTGAGCGGCATTCTTATGGGCTTGGGCTTACTTTTATGTAATACTTAGAAGAATATATAAGGCTTTAGTCTTCCTAGGGTTAGTATCTTTGGTGGAACGAAGCAGAAACACACTCTTTTCACCCCTTGGAAGAGGATTTTGGATGCTAAAGCTCCTTTCTCAACTTTCTAAGGTTTTATCTTTCATTCTTTCATCTAGTTTTACCACGAATATGGTGAACTAAACCTTTATTGTTGTTGGGGAATCAATGTAATCTTTTGAAACTCTCATGTATTGAATTTGTTCTTTAATATATATACTTTCTTTCATTAATTGTTAAGGTTTTTCCTCTTTGCTCTACGCATGCATTGTTTAACTTATTCGATGTCATGATTATTGATTTTGTCGATATGGACACAAATGGGGAAATCTAGATCTGGGGAATCTCTCCCAGTAGTAGTATAAACCTAGACATAGCAATATGGTGGTTGGTTGCCTTTAAGCTTCTATGTTGTGTAATGAATGAATAATTGCTAGGGAGACAAGACATTGTAAACTAGTGATTAGGATTAGGCTTTCTTCGTCGAGACATCGAGTTTAAGGTAATTTAGAAAGTGGCATTAACATTAATGAAGAAAGATAAATTCTTGAATACATGAGAGTGGATAGGATGAAATTGATAAACCCCAATAACATATTCATTCATATATTTCAAACCACGTGTTTTGTTTCTTGCCCATTGATCAATACATGCATTCATTAGAGCTGTCAAAACGGGTAACCCGGCCTAACCCAACCCGACCCACCACGGGTTAGTCATTTAGTGAGCCAACCCAACCTGGCTCATTTATTAGCGAGCCAAAAAAATTCGAACCTGACCCGACCCACCACGGGTTGGTGGGTTAAACGGGTTGGCTCATTGGCTCACTTAATTAATTTTTTTTTTCATCCTCTTCTTTGGAGATTCTTATAACATGTTACTTTGATCGATCAAATTGAAACAGTAATAATTGGACCAATTGATATAAAAGAAAATGAAACAAAAGAAATATATTGTTATATATATTCTAAGTTATCAAACATAAAATTTTGCCTATTTAATTTAATGAGACATACACAACCGTTTGACCAATAAACTACTTACCTTAATGGATAAATCCATAGTATCAAGCTCTCTTGAACCATCTTCTTCTTTATCTCCATCTATAATATTATCCAATCTATAATCTTAGGGTTTCATTTGCAGAGGAAAACTTTTTGAAAGACAACAGCGCAAAAGGCTCTATTACTAAGTAAAAGTTGTGCATTTTGAATAATTAAATTTAATTAATTTGATTTCAATAAAAAAATAGGATTTGAATAATTAATTTAATTAATTTAATTTATTTAAAAAAAATAGGTGGGTTGGTGAGCCAACCCGGCCCACCACGGGTTCAACCCGTGTGAGTCGGGTTCTTAGTGAGTCGGGTCAAAATTGGCTCGTATAAAAAATTTTGCATTTTTTTTCAACCCAACCCGACTCAAACCCGTGATGAGCCAACCGGATCACAGGTTTCAACCCATTTTGACGGCACTAGCATTCATATTTACTTTTCAGTATTTTTCATTTAAACCTACAAGAATTTGGTCACAAGTCCTAGATAATCAACAAATTACATAATTATCTATGTCGTGAGTCCTTTGGAAAAATGATACTTGGTCTTATCATGTTTATTAATTGATACGATTCGGTTACACTTGCCGAGAGTTACATTTATTTGTGTGATTATTGATTAACTTTGACTTGATAATTATCTTTTTATTTCTTTTATTTTATCTTTTTATCATTTTATCTTTTTAGTGTATCTTTTATATTTTTTTTGCTAACAAATGTTTTCTAGGGTTTTGTGCCTAATGCTTGCAGGATGCAATACGAAGAAGAATTTAACTATATGGGCACTCAATTTTATCAAAGTAATTTCAACCATTGGAGGGAATCTCACTCAAGCATGGATCAAACTCAATTTTGGCAAGCTGTCGGACAATTTGAGAACCAACCACAACAACAATGGCAGCAACAAAGCTCTCTATCAATGGCAAAGATGGATGACGTCTTTCAACAATTTATGCAAGAGTCCATCTCCACTCAGAAAAGCATTGAAGCATCATGTAAAAGGATGGAGATGCAGATTGGTCACTTCATTGAGAGATTGGAAGATTTTGGGGTTGAAACTAAAGTTAACCCTAGGGAGGAATGTCAAGCCATGATCACTGGAAGTGACAAGACTTTAGATGAGAAAGAGATAGAGAGAAAAGAAAAAAAAGAGTTGAGTGAGAAAGATAAAGATGTAGAAAAATAAAGAGATGTGGTTGAGATAGAAGAGAGAAAGAAAATTTATGTGAAGATAAAGAAAGTGAGAAAAAAGAGGACGAGAGGAAAAAAGAAAGAATCATATGATAAACCCCCTCCTCATCCAAAGAAGTATTATAGGAAGGAGAAGGAATTGGAGAGCTTTATGGAAATCATCAAGAAATTGGAGATTAAAGTTCCTATGATTGAGACATTGCAACAGGTTCCTGGTTTGATCAAATTCCTGAAGAAGTTCAGTAGAAAGAAGAAAAAAAAGAAGATGAAACTTGAACTTTATTGGGTCAAGCTAGTGACGTTAAAAGAGCGCTTGCTAGGAGGCAACCCAGTGATTTAAGAACTTTTAATTTTTGGTTTGGTGATGTAATTTTGAATTGTTGGTATTTTTGTTTTGGTTATAAGTTTGTTACAGGGTTAACATCTACTGATGGATGTTAGGTGGAAGAGTATATACTGAAGGATACTATGCTATCAGACACTTACTGATGAGTGTTGATGAAAAGTGTATACACCTATTGATGGGTGTTGGTAAGAAAGATTTGCATCTACTGAAGGGTGCTGGAGGATTTTGGGTCAGGCTCATGACGTTAAACAAGCACTACCTAGGAGGCAACCCAGTTGATTAAATTTATTTTTGTTTGTTTGTGTTGATTTTGTTCTAGTTGCATTATAAGGATTGAATGTTTGAGTGATGTGAGAACCCAAATACATTGAGTGAGTAAGAGGCATTGGTATAAGACACCTAGGGCAAGCTAGGAAGAAGGAGAGTTGGTGCCGCAAACGCTGGTCAGCAGTAATTACCGCAGAGCACGAACGCTGCAAAATGGGCTGACTGTTTTGGTCCATTTGGGCTGAGCGGAAGTAGGGCCCATTAGGGTATTTTTACACCCTAGGCTGCGGTTTTACCTCTATTTTCATATTTCTTCTTCCCACACACTCTTAAACACTTTCTCAAGAGTTCTCTACATTTTTTTTTCTTCTTCCCCCTTTACAAAACCTCTCTTCCACTCACTTTCTCACGAAGGTTCCATCCAAGTTTGGGGTTTGGTAAGAGCACTGCAATTGGGGATTGATTTCTTCAAATCCTAGAGCATTTCTCATTCATCTAGCATCTCCACTCAAGTAAGTCAAGCAATTTTCATTCTAGGGTTTTTGAAAGCATGAATTTATGAACATGGTTATTTAAGCATGATTCTTTAGGGATTTTGATTTGTATGTGTAATGTGATGAATTAATTGTTGTTTGAACCAATTAAAATGCTTGATTTCGGTCTGGAACTAAGAAGATTGCATAAGGGTGGAGAATAGGAAATTTTAAAAGCAAACTTGATTTCCCCTGAGCGCGATTCTGACGGAGTTGTTTTCTTTCGCTTTTTATGCTTCCTTTGCTTGCTGGTTGGATGTGCAAGTTGCGCTGAGGGGCTCTGTTTGCCCTCAGCGGTGATTTGGCATCATTTTAGGGTGTTGTTTGTTGTTTACAAATGATTAACATGTCTTGTGGTTTTGTAAATTGTGTTTCATGTAGGGATGGCCTCCTCATTTGGCAAGAGATACAAGACTATAGGAACCAAGAGGAAGGATAAGGAACCAGAACACATTCATTCTAGGAAGTTCCTTTCTCTCAAGCATGAGAAGCACTTCAAGGTTGTTCAAGATAGAAGGCTCCTAATGGAAAGGAAAGCTAGATTAATTCCTGATTTAGCTCCACAGTTTAGAGAGCACCGGCTAACATAGCAGTGGTGAAAGAATTTTACACCAACACAAGGAGATTGGGTGATCATCCTGCTGAAGATTACTTGAGCTATGTTAGAGGCCACGCCATTCGCTATGATCTTGACTCTATCAACAGATTTTTAGATATTGAATGGGTTGGTGAGCAGTGTTAGTTCGCTCTTTACATGGAGGAAGGAATTGATTTTGATGATGTGGAGAGTGTTCTATGTGTACCTGGAGGACACTTCCAGAGGAACAAAAATGGTGCAGTGGTGAACATTAGGAGAACTTATTGACTCCTCTGGCAAAATATTGGATGGCATTCTCTCATGCCAACATTCAGCCATGCTCCCATGTTTCAGACATTACTATTAGCAGGGCACTTCTTTTGTATTGTGTGTTAAGAGGGTTGAGCATTAACATTGGTCAGGTGATAGCCAATGAGATACAGGTGTGTTCCAACACTATGAACAGCAAGGCACCTTTGGGACATCCTTCTTTGATCACACAACTATGTGAGCTAGTTGGAGTGAATATCTCTGCTCCACCATTTGAGAGGCCAAGGAAAGCTATTGATGAAGCCTATTACAGACAGTACTATGGAGGTGATGAGGCAGCTCAGCCAGTGCCACCACGTCATCCTCGTAGAGGAAGAGGACCACCACAGGGTCAGGCATCTGCAGAGATTCATGAGGCAGATCCATTTCAGATGAGGGACATGTACATGTCTCTTATAAATGCTCAGATGTAGTCGATCCACAGAGGGCAGGTGGCCACGGCTGAGATGATTATTGGGATGTATGATACACCCCCAGCATACACGTGGACCATGGATGAGTTTCATAATGTGGTAGCGTGGCCAGAGGAGCAAGCTCAGGGCAGTAGAGTTGGAGCAGCTGACGCTTCAGCTATGGATGATGATGAAGATGATGATGAGAAGGACCCATTTGAAGATGTGGAGGATGATGCAGAGGAGGAAGATACAGATGACAGCATGGGATGAGATAGCATTTACTGATGGATGTTATCATTACTAGACACTAGTGCAGAAAGGGCTTTAGACGTCCGTTCTTTTGGCCTTTTGACGTCCGACGTTCCCCCGACGTCTTTGTGGGTGACGGTACTCAGATGTCGGGGGGTTCCCATCGGACGTCTATATAGACGTCCGGTGTGTCAGGCTGGACGTGTATATAGGCGTCCGGTTTACACCCTCGGACATCCATATAGACGTCCGGTTTACACCGTCAGACGTCCCCACGTGCCCGTCTGACGTCCCCATAGGCGTCCGTCTCCTCCTCCCCCGACGTCTACCTGCCTGAATTGTTTTGTGGTAGGGGCTGGGGGTTGGACGTCCGTTTGTGCACTGCCAAACGTCTATAGACGTCCGACAGTGCACTAACCGACGTCTACTGGGCGTTTTTTTTTAAAAATTAATTTATTTTTGCAATAAAACCACACCTGAAAAGCAGAAAATTGTCCCAGAACAATTTTGCAATAATATAAATAATCGTTTCATATAAACAAAGTTCTACTTAATGTAAACTATAATCCACTACCAAAACTATCAACATAAAACTTAAACTAAAACTAAGCAATGTTCAACAACAAATAAAACTATTCCTAACTCCATCTTTGCAGAAGATAAGCAGTCCACTCCTGTCTTATCTATTTAATTGTGTCGTCTGGAATAGGCGATGTATTCTTGAAGCGCTGCAAAATTCAAGAAAGATTCATTATGGTTTCATATATGTTTGAAGATGAATTTGATTTGTAATGTATTCAAGGTATACATCATTACCTCATTCCAGTCATCTTGTATCATGTATCATGTCCTCTAAATTATCTTCACCGACATCACGTATCATGTCCTCTAAATGGTCACTCATCCATTCTTCCACATAACCCGTTCCTCGTGACGTGGTAGGCTGGTCCAGTACTTCTCCATGCCAAGTCCAAACAGTATAAGTCCTCATTATGCCGTACATGAATAGATGGTCACGCACATTGCCTAAGTCTTGCCGTATTTGATTAAGACAACGGACACAAGGACAAAAATATGTCCCGTTGACAGACTTAGCATTTTGTTCAACGTATTGCAAGAACTTCGAAACACCCTTATCATATTCTTCACTGATGCGACGTTCATCCATCCAGCTTCGATCCATACTATGTTCGTAAAATCATCAGTTGAAGTTTTTTAACTCTCACAAGGTTAGGCCCTACCCATTCAAAAAAATTAATTTTCATAATTTGCTCAGACACGTGCATTGAAGTCTACATCATAAAATTGATGCGATTTCGGCAGCATTTCGCATTGGTCTCCGAAATACACGAAATGAGAGTAGTCAACGATGACCACAATCAAATATGCATCCGGAGAACAACACAAATACTGAACCGAAATTTTATGAATCTTATCCATAAACTCCAATAGACATGTTATTGCAAATTATGAAAATTAATTTTCTCAAACTGTCCAATCGGACAATTCAAAATTTAGCACAAACGATTAAAAGATTAATCGTTTGTGTTAAATTTCAAACGGGAACTAAGTGTCACTCAATGATTTGATACTGATACTTATATACTAACATATCACAATTATAATAACACAACTAATACATGCATATTCAAAAGCCAATAACACATGCATACCTTAGAGTAAAAAACATGCATACACAAAACCCAATTACATGCATACAAAAATTTATCAACCAACAAGCTAACCTGAGAAGTAGATTCGAAATGAAAGGGAGGGAAATCGAGGAGGAAACGACCTAAAACGTAGCCCAAAAACAAGCAAAGAAGCCGCCCAAGAACACGCAAAAGACTGCACCAAAACGCACCGAAAACGATTTTTAATTGGTTCAAATCAAAGATACTTCATCACAGGGCAATGTAATCAAATTAAAAGTAAATTTAAACGGTCCAATAGAGAGAAAACGCACCTGGAAAAGCCATGGCGCAGACAGCGTTCGCAGGGAAGACGATGAACAGTGAGCGCAACTGCTTGTGGATTCGTGTTTCCCATATTAATATTGTTAGACGTCCGGTACTCTAGGGCCCGGACGTCTATAATATTATAGACGTCCGGGCCATCACTAATATGACGTCTTTGGGATTTAAAATTGGTATTCGGGGGGGGGGGTTTAGACATCCGTGGAAGGGGCCCGGACGTCTATAATATTATAGACGTCCGTCCCCTCCCAAGGACGGACGTCTAAGAGGCAGAACAAATGAACGCTTCAACTCCCCTGTCACTCCATTAAACGTCCGTGTAGAAGGGGCACAGACGTCTATAATATTATAGACGTCCGACCCCCACCCCACGGACGTTTAAGGGGCTGAAGACAATTAATTCTTCAACCACCCTGTCAGCACCCTAAACGTCCGATATGGGGGGCCGGATGTCTATAATATTATAGACGTCCATGCCCTTTCCTGCACGGACGTTTAATGAGCTGACAGGGGAGTTGAACGTTCATTTTTTTCAGCCTCTTAGACGTCCGGGCCCCTCCCACGGACATCTATAGTATTATAGACGTCCGTCCCCCCCACAACGGGACGTCTAGTGTTTCACTTATTTACGAATATGCCACCGGTCATTATGTACGTTGGGGCTTTTGTAAACGGACGTCTATGGGGGGACGTTAAAAGCCAATTCTGCACAAGTGAGAGCAGGATCTTTTCTATCTTTTGTTTTGTATCATTGAAATTATTTTCTTCTGTTAGTATAATAGGGTTTGATGTACTCAATTTGAAACTTTGTCTGTTAATGGCTTGCTTGTGACTTTTGTGTGATAAGTAATGCTTGATGATGCTTTGATATTGATTGATGTTGAGAATGTGCATATTATATGCTGAGATACAGGTGGTTCACGAGCTTTGTGAACAAATGCATGATGTTGTGATTGTGATTATGATGTTAAGCAGGATGTGTATGTGGAATGGTTAAATGAGCCTATATGTGAGGTTTTTGAGATCCAGAGTTTTTGATTTAATGCTATTACTTTGAGATTCCATGAGCACATAATTTCATCTATGCTTAGTTGATTGATCATTCATGAGAATAATATTTGTTGGATATTATGGGATTATGTGAACACTAAAGCATGTGTGCATCTTAACTAAACTCTTTGTGATGAGCTGATTTTAGTATTTACTTGTCTTGAGAAAAGAAGTTTTGAATGTGTTGAACCATTGTATGGATTGGTGGAAGATTGAGTTAAATCTTGTTTGCTTGAGGACAAACAAAATTCTAAGTTTGGGGTTGTGATAACAGTTGAAAAACTGTTATTTTTATACTTAAATTTGACCTTAAAGACAACCTTTATGAATTAGAAACTAGCTTGGAATCATGATTTTGTTGAAGTTTTGGAAATAAGAGAGTTGGACAGGTTTTATGCTTGTTTTCTTTGTTTTTGCAGGTTTTAAGATGAATTGAGTGACAGAAGTGAAGGAGCTAGGAGTTGGATTCAGAAAAGAAGAAAAAGTGCATAAAAGGAAGAAGCTGTAAGTACTGCTCAGTGCCATTTACCGCTGAGCGGCACTTTGAAGACCCGTAGTCACCGTTGAGGGGCAAAACTGCAGCTGAGAGGCAGAATAGAAGTCACGCACTTACTGTTGAGCGGTATTTACCACTGAGAAGTATTTAGCGCTGAGTGGTATTTACTGCTGAGCGACATCCTTATGGGCTTGGGCTTACTTTTCTGTAATATTTAGAAGTCTATATAAGGCTTTAGTCTTCCTAGGGTTAGTATCTTTGGCTGAAACGAAGTAGAAACACACTCTTTCACCCCTTGGAAGAGGATTTTGGATGTTAAAGCTCCTTTCTCAACTTTCTAGGGTTCTATCTTTCATTCTTCTATTGTTTTTCATCTAGTTTCACTGTGAATATGATGAACTAAACCTTTATTGTTGTTGGGGAATCAATGTAATCTTTTGAAACTCTCATGTATTGAATTTGTTCTTTAATATATATGCATCTTTTGGTTGCCTTTAAGCTTCTGTGTTGTAATGCATGAAGAATTGCTAGGGAGACAAGACATTGTAAACTAGTGATTAGGATTAGGCTTTCTTCGTCGAGACATCAGGTTTAAGGTAATTTAGAAAGTGCCATTAACATTAATGAAGAAAGATGAATTCTAGAATACATGAGAGTGAATAGGATGAAACTAATAAACCCCAACAACATATTCATTCATATATTTCAAACCACGTGTTTTGTTTCTTCTTGCCCATTGATCAATACATGCATTCATATTTACTTTTCAGTATTTTGAATTTAAACCTACAAGAATTTGGTCACAAGTCCTAGATAATCAACAAATCACATAATTATCTAGGTCGTGAGTCCTTTGGGAAAACGATACTTGGTCTTACAATGTTTATTACTTGATACGATTCGGTTACACTTGTCGAGGGTTAATAGTAGTATACTACCCGTACCCGACCCGTTTAGAAGCGGGTATTAAAATACTTGCTACCCGTTACCCACAGATAGTAAATACCCGCGAATAGTAACTATACGCCGCGGATTTTACCCGCGGGTACCCGTGCCTGCGATTAAAATTGCCATCCCTGATTGAAGCAGCTCCACACTTCATGCTAGAGCGCTCCACGATTCAGAATGGACGTGGCAAAATAAAGACATGAGTGATTTTTATGGTGTACGCCAAGTGTTTGATGAAAGGTTCAGTGGAGGTTTGATGAGTGTGTAAGGTTTCTCAAGCTCAGAAGGCCTTCCAAGAGGGAAGGAAGCTAGAAGAAGGAGTGCAAAATAAGCACAAAAAGAATTGAACTTTGAAGATAAGCCTAGAGTAAACTCAACAACATTTCGTTATCATTTCAAAGTTGAAAATTACAAAGGGGAGAGCCTTTCTTTTATAGGTGAAGAGAGGACTCCATATCAGACCTTGCTAAGCTTCTCTAATCACTAAAGAAGAGTGCTAGATATGCTTTAGAACTTGGGCCGCAAGTTCCACACAAAACACATTAAAAACGTGTTTAATATGTAAAAGCTGTCAAAAATGGCTGGGTGCACGATGTAGATGGCTGAGCGATTTTCCAATCCGAAAGCTATTTTTCAATGCATTCCCAATTCGGAAGCTATTAGCTTCAATCTAGAAAACACCTAAATTCCTCTTCTTTGCCTTCTTTGCTCTCTTTAGCTTGGCAAGCCTCCTAGGATGCATAGGTGATGACAAATTTATGAACACCGAAAAACGGCGCCACAAACTTGTTGAACAATCGGCAAGTGTGACCGAATCGTTTCAAGTAATAAACTCGGTAAGACCAAGTATCGTTCTCCCAAAGGACTCACGGCCTAGTTTAGTTATGTGATTCGTTGATTATTTAAGACTTAAGAACGAAATAAGTGGAGTTTAATATGCAAAACAGAAAATAAACATGTATGCATGAATTTGATCAATGGCTAAAACAAAATACAAACACTTCAATGGAATATATGGATGAGTATGTTGTTGGGTTTCAATCTCATCTTATCCACTCTCATATACTTTAGGAATTCAACATTCTTTTCATCATTGTTAATGTCACTCTCTAAATTACCTTGCAAGAAGGCCTATCCCTAATTACGAGTTCATACGATTCCTAGCATTCCTAATAATTAGTTCTTTTAGTGCAGGAGCTTAACGGCAACCAATATACTATTGGGAGAAATTCCCCGGATCTAGACTTCCCCGTACGTTCCCGTATCGACAAAATCAATAATCATGCATTGAATGAGTTAAACAAAGCAAGCATTGAGCAAAGAGGAAAAACCCTAACTAATGATGAAAGAAAGCATAGGTCTTAAATATAAGATGTAAAAACAAATTCCATATATGAGAGTTTCACAAGACTACATTGATTCCCCAACAACAATACAAGGTTTAGTTCACCATATTCATGGTGAAACTAGATGAATAATAATGAAAGAATGAAAGATAAAACCCTAGAAAGGTGAAGAGGTAGCCTGAGCATCCAAGATCCTCCTTCAAAGGGGTCGAAGAGAGAGTGTTTGCTTCGTTTCTGCCAAAGATACAAACCCTAGGACGTCCTAAAGCTTATATACTATTCTAAAATTACAGAAAATTTAGGCCCAAGCCCATAAGTGTGCCGCTCAACAGTAAGTGCGTGAGTTGGTTTCTTCCCCTCAGCGGCCATTTTGCCCCTCAGCGGATCCGCCGTGAGCTTCTAAGTGCCGCTGAGCGGCAGTTGCGGCTTCTCCTTTTGCACTTTTTGATGTCTTTTCTGATTTCATCTCTCTCCTTCTTCACTTCTTTCACCAAATTCACCTTAAAACCTGCACAAAAACACTGAAATCAAGCATAAACCAGTCCAGCTCTCTTATTTCTGAAAATATGAATAAAAGCATGATTTCAAGCTAGTTTCTAAGTGTTAAAGGTTGCTTTTAGTATCAATTTCAAGCATGAAAATAACAGTTTTTCAACTGTTATCAATAGGCATGGTTTCCAACCTTTATTTGTGACCTACAAAACAATATAAATGTGTTTAGCAAAGATAATCCATCTAAGACTTAAATAAGGAAAGATCTTTTTGTTAAAAGTCTTTATTCACTCCCCTTTCTTAATCTTTGTCTAAGTTGATACTTCTTTGGATGGGAAATCCCTAAAGGAATTGACATCATGTAGTGTCTCCATAATTGACGATATCATCATACGAGTCTAGCAATGTACTAAGAAGATGATACAAGTATCAAACAATTCTGGATAACCACAAAATAGACACGTTCAATAATCTTTTCTTGTCTTTAATAATCCTTTTTAATCTTCCAACTCACTTAGAATTAAGCTCAAGATCTTAATTTGTCTTTGTCATTGGAAAATCTCTAAATTAGCCGTGGTTGTATCTTCTATAAGGCACTTGACGATTAAAAAGTTATATAATGTATCGACAACTTATGACTTTAATTTTACTTCAGCTACACAAAACACATGTTAGAATGCTAAAGTGTAGTATATGCAGTTACATAATATCATTAAAACTCTACACGTAAAAGACTTATCAAGTCATTTAGACAAATTCCATAAACTATACTCTCTAGTTAGAGTATTCTAGCTAAAGTATCTAACGTATAATGTCCACCTAGAACAACTTTTGTCTAAAAAGGCTTAACCAATTGATTTGAACATTATTTTCATTCCAAGCTCATTTTATCACTTTTGGGGAAATCCTAGTTAAAACAACAAATTTAAACACAATTATTAAATAATAAAGTTAAGACTAAATTATGTATGAGATGGAATCCTGCCTAACGTATTTTCTTTAGTGTTCTCTTTTTGTATTTTTACATTTTATTGTATATGCATTTAAGTTTTCTTGGAGCATGGGTTACTATAAAAACCCATCTCCACCAATCTATTTGGTACTTTTGAGAATAATGAGAATTGAGTTTTCTGAAGTAGAAATTATTCTCTCTTGAAAATCAGACTAGAGAGTCCAAAGACTCCCTCTAGCCACCTTCCAAGCACCTCTCTCACTTCCATTTTCCAAATTCCGCGGTGCTTCTCTCTCCTCCATGACGCCCTTTCTCCACCAATTTGTTTCCTCTGCGTGGCGCACTCCTTCAACCACGCGTAACGCTTCACCATGTCTTCATCACTCCTCGCCACATCTTCATTTGGCATTCCCTTCCACATCGCAAACACGCATATCTTTATTCTCGCATATCTCTCGTGTCTTCCTCGAGAGCATTTCTCTTTCTAGAGAGCTCCTCGTCCTCGTCAGCCATTGCTCATCCCAGTAAGTCTCCTTTCTTCACATAATCACTTCATCACACACATTCTCCTCACAGATTTTTGCATTTCCTCTTCACGATTCATCTTTGAATCATCCTTTTCAACCTCATATCCTCTTTCCGCATCTCCTGACCACATCAAAACCTAGGGTTTCTTTATTATTTCGTCTTTTCCTGCCATTCTCACCGTTTGTTTTTGATTCCCACCGATTAAACCTCCATTTGCACCGTTTAAACACTATTGCACCGATCAATCTTGTGCTTGAACCGATTAACCGGTTCATATTATGTTCCCTCCCATTTCTAGGGTTCCTTCAGTCAGTTTAGGGTTTTTGGTCCGATTAGAATTTGAGTTTAGTTTTCCTTGGAGGCAGTCTTTGATCTCGTGTTCTCGTCGTCATTTTCATCATTCTGTTGCGTCTTTCTTCGTCAAGGAAGCTTCGAGGAGTTCGCATCGCGCCTTCGATCACTTGTGGGAGCCGCTCTTCCATCAGTGGGTATTTCGAGCAAGGTTGAGCACGCTTCAAAGATAAATTTCTCACATCTATGTTGTTTGATTTTGTATTTACTCTTTTGCGTCTCTGTTCTGAGTTTTCTTCAAAATTTCTAAGTTTTTCGGTTTAATTATGAGTTAAGTTTCTGTTTCATTCATTGTTTTTGTTCCACGTTTATTTTGTTCATTCTTTGCATTATTAGTTAAATTTTCCTTTGATGTCTTAATCTGATTTAGTTTGTGCATTTTCTGTGATTTGAGTGAAGTCTTATTTTCATCTTGTTCGGTTCAATTTAATCTTTGAGTCATTTTAGTTTTGAATTCCAATTATGTTTTGTCATAGTCATGTTAGTTGATTTTTCTTGTTCATAACTTCAAGTTGTACTTCTTATTTGAGTTGTGTTTGTGGTGATCTGATTATATGTTCAATGTGCATACCGTATGAGCTATGACATTGAATACTGAGAGCTCGGATGCATGAAATGAGCAGTAGATATGATTTGAATTTTCTATTGTGAACTTCTAACTTTAATAAGCTGTTGAATCCGAACATTAAAGCTATTCTACGCTTTTAAAATTGAGTTGGAATGCTGAGATGACTAGTAACAATGTGTCAACCAAAAAAGTTGTGATACGCTCAGCATTAGCTTGGTTGTTAGTGTGAAAGTCACAGTAGAAATTACTTGCAAGTAGTAGGCCGAACTGCATATTTCCTTGCTTGAGTCATTTGCTTTGTTTTTGTTCATTTCAATAGTAGATCATTGCTAGAATTTAGTATATTCAATTCTAGAGTCATTTGTGTCTTGCATTTGGTGTTGTTAAGTTGAATCATTTGTTTCTATCATGACTTGTATCTTGTAAGTCAAATTGGAATAAAGTCAAATTATATGTTGTGAATTGTAGCAAAAGAAAGTGAAATTATAAAAGCATGGGTTCTTGTGACTTGAAAAGAAAAAGCAATTAGAAAAGAAGTATTGATTGAACCACATATAGAGCAAAGTGGCAAGTACAATTCACAACACAATTTCACTCTTAATGTTTCTCTCCTTTTCCTGGTTCATCATTTAGTTTGATTGGAGTCAACATTTTAGAGCAATTGGCAATGCATTATTCTATTTTAGTTGCAAATCTGTTTGGTCATGTATGATTCAACTCTCTTGGATTTTTCTTGTGTTTTTAATATGTTCTAGATCCTTTGGTAGGTTCAGCTTGTGGGCCTTCTTCTTAAATTACCTTGTTTCTTGTTTGTCTTGTTGATAACTCTGGTATTGTCTACTTCATACGTGCAATTTATTATGTTGTTCCTAATTGATGCTTTTGTTGTTTTTCTAATCTGGTCTAGAGTTTATCTATAGTAGTTGCTCTGTTGTGCTGTCATTGTTATGTGGTTGTCCTGTTCTGATCTCTAACTTTGCCTTAGCCTAGCCATTCTTGATTGAGAAGCTTTTATACTTTGGTTTCTGGAATTTAAATGAAGGTTTGTGTGCTTGGTAGCATCTTAGGTGGTGGTGATCTGACAAATTCTCCAGCCTTGAACTGCCAAGGGGAATTTCCCTTCCCAAACCTTTCATTTGTGTGATTTAAATTTCTAAAGAGAAGCCTGAGTGTATTGAGTTTAGTGAGGCTAACTTGGCCTAATTTCCTTGGCACATTTGTATGCGAGAATCAGTTTTTACATAATTGTGTCCTAACTGTTTACTTGTGCAGAAACAATAATTTGTTTGGGATTCTTTTAAATAGTTGAAATAGGTTGGAAGTTGGGTATTGAATCTAATGAATATTGAGTACATTGGACTATGAGTGCAAATCAAATATTCAATTTGATGATTTGAGAGCTTAAATAGCTGAGATTTATTTGTGCAGATTTCCATTTTGTTTAGATTCATTGTTTAATCGTAGCTCAATTTTCTCCATTACTGATAACAGTTGAAAATACTGTTATCTATGATGTAATTTTGACACTAAATGCACCCTTTTCTACTTAGAAACTTGCTTGGAATCATGATTTTACTTTAGTTTTGTGAATAAGATAGTTGAGGTTATACTTAATGATTTTATTACTAAATTCCCTTGATTTTGTAGGCTATTGGAATGATTTGAAAGAAGAATTAAAATACCAAATAGTTGGAATGTAGAAAAGTCAACCAGAATGCAAAAAAGTCAACCATAGTGCAGAAAAGTCAACGAGAGTGCAGAAAAGTCAACCAGAGTGCAGAAAAGTCAACCAAAGTGCAGGATTTTCGTCCCGCACTGCGCTTGAGCGCTCCTCAGGGGCGCTTGAGCACCAGATTTGTCCCACACCACGCCCGGGCACCCTTCCAGGGGCGCTTGAGCGCTAGACGGTGTCGCACACAGCCCGGGCGCCCCATTTAGGGCGCTTGAGCGCCAATTCGTGGGCTTGGACTTGTTTTCTATTATTTTTATGTTCTATTTAAGGACTTGCACATCCTAGGTTTTTTATCTTTTGATGGCTTGAGCACAGAAACACACTTTTCACCCCTTGGGGGTAGATTTGGGGATAATGACAGCTCTCCTCTTCTCTTTCTAGGGTTTTTCTATCTCTTTCATTCTTTCATTCCATTGTAATTCTATTTGTTGATTGGGGGATGATGTAACCTTGTGAACTCTCAATAACATATTCTTTTTCATTAGTTGTTAGAGTAATTCATTTATGCTTATTACATGTTTTTTTAACTTATTCATAGCATGATGTATGAATTGCATGAGTGTTGGGAGGTTCCTTACAATTCAATTTCTTGTTGAATTGTCCCAAGAGTAATATTTCTCAAGGATGAGGGTATGAGTCTTGGTGTTCTTCAAGCTTTTGATCTTCACATTTAATTGCTAGGAATGCTAGGAATTGCATGAACTGATGATTAAGGAAAGACTTATGCGCCAAGGGATCGAGTTTAAGTGATTTAGTGAGTGACATTAACATTAATGCATAAAGAAGAATTCTTATATACAGGACATTGAATTAGGTGAAATCTAAACCCCAACAACATATTCATCTCATTTTATCAACTTCATCCATTCATTCTTTTGTTTAGCCTCAATTGATCAAATTGCATTCATGTTGCGATTCAGTACACTTGCCTACCATCAACAATTACATCATATCACTTTTTGTCCATTGGTTTGATCAGCTTTGTGCATCCAGTTTATCATTTCCTAAAAATGTTATTCTTTATTTAATGTGATTATTGGAAGGGTCCAAATCCAATTTTGTCCTGATTGATTGATACAAATCTGAATGTGTTCCTTCTTTTAATAACAAATTATAATTGATAACATTGTATGCACTGATAGCTTTGTTGAGAGTTATGTGTGCAGAGTTGAATTAATGGAATCATTAGTTGAACTTGTTACATGAGACAGGAAGTTACAAACATTGTTCTGATTGCATTTTGAAATTGTTCATTTCTGCAATAACTTGTTTCAACTATATATATGCATCATTTCTGATTGTATCACATCATTCTTCCTTCATTGGCTTGATCAGGTTTTGATTAATTTGGAATGATTGTTTAATCAGTTTGGTTTCAGCCTTGAATCACATCCATTTGCATCTGGTTAAATGTACATTTCCATGTGTATTTTGCGGGATTTTGATGTGAATTTGTGTGTGCATAGCTGATTTGTTGAAATTTACCTTGAGCAATAGTTTAGCTTGAGTAAGCAGTAACAGAAACATTTCCCTTGGGAGGCTTGCAGTGAAGGGAGTTTCCTTTAGCTTAAATTGCTTCTGTTTTGCTCAAATTGTTTGTATGGCTTGCAATTGTTGGGATTGGAATTGTTTGATCTGTTGATTTAGTGTGAATTTTTGTCCATGTGTGTTTGTAGGATTGGACTTCTCAGAAAAACCCAAAGAGATTTGATTCTAGAAGTTAGAAAGGACCACACGCTGTCAAGAAGCCAGATTAGGCACATGATATTCCTGTAGGATGAACCAGGACCGTAGCATAGGATTAAGTCTTTTATAATTGTTTGTTTTATTTGATTTGTAATAGGCTTGTGTTAGCCTACTATTAGTGTGGTTTTGTTTTGTAAAAGGCCTTTAAAAGTCCAAGTGTTTTGGAAGAGTCCTTGGTGCTCTTTCAATTCTTGGCAACTTTTCTGATTGTTTGAATTTTTGATTTCTGTTCATGTTTAGGGGATTTAGGCTAAAAGGGATTAAACTCTAACCCTTCTCACATTAGAGTCTGAGGAGTCTAATCTTTTAATTGTGCTTATTTGTTTGTTTGTGAGTCATGTACTTTGTTTCTAAAGGTGATTTTAGCTTAAGGGTAAATAGTTAGTAACATAAGACATTTCTGGTAAGGAAAGATTTGGTACTTAAGTAGTCTTTATGACTCACCTTTCTTTACTAGGACTTGTCTAAGTGGAAGCTTTGAACCCTTTAGATTAAGAAAACTTTTAAAAACAAAGATGTCTTGTTATAATTCATATAGGTCGTCTAGGTCATTGATAACTCTCTATATTTGCATATTTTTCGATGCTTAGGAGTCGTTTTAGGCTCTTTTAGTTTTTAATTGTGTAGAATTATGATAGTTTTAGGGTTTTCTTTAAATTCTTTAGTTTTGTATAATTTTAGTTGAAATTAGGTTTTTAGGGGTAATTTTTAGTGCTTGTAAATAATTAGGATATTAATATTGTTTTAGAGAAAATCTTTTAATAAAAATATTTTTTTTTATTTTGAATTACTAAATATTTTTTACTATTGATGGGCATTAATTCATTTTTTTCTTCCAGAAAGGCCCTTAAAAAAT